>NW_008630095.1:314-20845 GCF_000691845.1 Merops nubicus | reverse complement strand
AAAAAAAATGTTTATGTTCTAGCAAGTCAGGGGGAGGCTTATGTGCACAATTTAAGTGCTTTGTACTCATCAGTCCTTATATAAAATGTTTAATTAAGCTGTTTGCCAGTTTCAGTAAGTTTGTACAACACTGTGTGTGCCTCTGGCACCTAATCTAGCACATGAACGTTCTCATTTTTCCCCTAGTAATATTCCTCAGACTAATAGGCAGAGGTAAATGTGGCTTCTGCAGAAAAGGTCAAATGTTAAAATATTAATTAATCTGAGTTTATTTGCAATTCCTTATTGAGGAGGGGTTCTGTCAAATATGGTGTCCATCAGTGACTCAGCCAAAGCTAAAACTTAAAAATTAAACTTAAAAATTAAATTGGTTCTAAGGAAAGCAAATACATTTAAGAAGAGCTTAAAGTCAAACAAGGACTCGTGAGTCATCTTAACTTTCCTCCCCTTTGGGATACTGAACTCCTGCAGAAACTTCTAAAGATCTTCCTATTTATGTAATTTTCTTTAATTTTATGCAGCTTGCCTTTTCTCTTGTGACTTGAGTGTTTGGTACCAGTGTGAGCCTGTTTCACCCAAATTCATCCTGTGCCAGAGGCCATTCCTCCCTCAGGTCTCACAAGAGCAGGGCAGGTGCCAGGGTCCGGAATGCCACTGTCCTTTCTGCCCCAGCACAGAGCAAGCCAAGGGGAGAGCCTCTTACAGGTGCAGGTTCTCCTTTGGTGCTCCCTCAGCCACACCTGCCCAGTGCTGGGAAGCTGAAGGGGGAACCAAAACTGGTTTTCACTACTGCCATGGGGTCTGGAGTAGCAACTTGGCTCCTTACTTATTTACTCACTCCCTACTAAACCTGTGCATAAGTCCAAAAGAAGGATTTAAAAGAGACATAAAAATATTTGTCTTATTATGTTCTCTTTTATCCTGTCATATTTTTCAACTATCTTCTCCAATGAAGTCAGAAATGGAATATTTTTATTAAAAATGAGCTTGGCTCCTTACTTATTTACTCACTCCCTACTAAACCTGTGCATAAGTCCAAAAGAAGGATTTAATAGAGACATAAAAATATTTTTAACACAGTCCCTGTTCTCTTTTATCCTGTCCTATTTTTCAACTATCTTCTCCAATAAAGTCAGAAATTGAATATTTTTATCAAAAATGAGGGGACTGATTTATTGCTAAGAAGCTCCCTGACCCTGCTGATTACAATCCCTCTAACTCTATTTTAATAGAGTCATTATCATTCATATTTTAAGCTTGTCATATAATTATAATGCTTCTTAGATAAATTATCTGATCTTAAAAGCATCTAAACTGTCCAACATCTAATGCTTTTACCTTATAATCTGTGGAAATAAGAGATACTAAAAAGTACAATATTACTTATTTCTTCCCTCATTGGTTTTTTTCATTTATACACTTGCCACAAACTGTAAGCCATGCACATTTTACACAATGTCTATCCATACATCTGATTTCATCATTTTCCCAAAGCAAATTTTGTTTCTCATTTACCAAAACCAGGATTTATTCACATATTTACATGTGTAGTTTTCATAGGAATTTTCACCACACATTGAGTAAGTATTTTAGTAGCATTTTAGTCAGTTACAGTGTTTTTACCATTAGTTTTTTTTTTGTGGTGTCTGCACATCTTGAATTCTAAAAAGCCTTGCAATGATTTAGATTTTTGTGTCCAATTTCAGTTGATTGCCACTGAGGGAAGATGAACTAGGGCACGGTAAATTCTATGGTTTGATTTGAAGCCTGTGAGCTTTGTTATTCTAATCTCTTCTGGCACAGAGTTCTTCAGCCATGAGCAAGTTAAAAAGATAAAAAAAAAAAAAAAGGAAAAGCAAAAGCTCTGTGTGTGTCACTTTGAAGTAGGCAGTTTCACTGAACCAGGAAAGGTAGCACAGGAAGCCCTGAGTGTGGGGTGTGAAACACTATCAATAAAGGTATGGGATGGTTAGAAACCCCCAGGAAAATGCTGCAGTTCATGGGCTGCTGCAGAACATCAGCCTCTCATTTATTCTCCCACCTGTCCCCTGTGAGTGACAGAAATGGAAATCCTCTGGAATAATGAATTCTGTTATTACAGTTACTGCAGTCTTTACCATTTGAATACATGGAATTGCTAATAGGAGACTATACAAATAAAGAGTAGGTCAGAGAATGAGAGCTCAAAATAACTGATTTCCCTGGCTGTCTCTCCCCTCTCCATTCCCCCTTCCTCCCTACAGACAGTATTGTGAAGGAAAAATGGCCAGACTGCTGTTTGGGGAAATTGTGCAAGTGATAGAAGCTGACATTCACATAAATGTATAAATTTCTGACTGCACCGGTGCTGGGAAATTTAAGAAATATTATAACAAAAAGATTGCTCCAGACTGCCATTGTAGAACTATTTATGTTTTACATAAAGCAGAAAAGCTGAAGGACCTTTAAAGCAGCAATCTTGAGACCACAGGTCACCAGGGTCTGGGCCTTGCTTTCAGCTGACACTTGGTTATACAACAGAAGATTAGGTCCAGCAGGAAACACCCAGCCAGGTATCGTGGACAGCCTCCCAGCTGGGTTACACAAAAGGTCTGGGATGTGGCTGTTCAAAGTCCCTGGATTAAATCAGCAAAACCATTTTCCTGTGTGTTTGGAATATGTTGTTGCCACTAAGATAGGATTTCCCATCAAGATCTGGTGAGAAACTCCATCTTAAAAGAGAGAAAACTTTGCTCAAATTTAATCTAAACTGAAGGTATGTCTTTTAAACAAATTGGTATCTTCTAGTTGTTTCAATGGAAAACTAAGAAAGGGTTCTTTGAATTGTCAGCTGGCTCTTCTGAGTGCTGCTGGTGGCCATGAGAGGGGAGGGAGAAAGGAGTGGAAATGGCTCATGTGGAATTACAGCCAGAGGCAAAGAATGGAACACAAGAGTAGTTCACCCTGCGGTGCAGCACCTCCCTGTTTTATAAATCAGGCAAGATGTCCAAGGTTAATGCTTTCACTAGTGCCATATTCTGGTCTAAAAGTTTAAAAATGTCTGTAATCTTAGCCAGGTCTCTGTCTAAATTCCAGAAATACACCCAGCTGAAGCTGACTGCTGTTGTAATAGTGGTGAGCATTTGGAAGTGTTTTATCCTCAGGAGCAGCACCTCCTGGGTTACAGTTGGTCTCGTTGTTCAGCCAGATCTCAGGCATTTGTAAAACTGGGAAATGTTCCCTTATGACTCTTCATTCTTAACTGCAAATTAAGATGTGACCCTTGATTAGACTACAAGAGGAAGAGCCTCCCTGCTGTTCTGGAGTTCAGAAGTGTCTTCCACTGTCCTGCTGTAACCAGGAAGGCTGTCAGCACTCCACTGCTGATGCCACAAAGTGCTGTGGCTGTTGCCAATGAAAACAGCCTCATGGCCTGCTCCAGGCATGGGTATCACAGGAGCAGAAGAAGCATCTTCTAGGTCCACACTGCCATAGGCAGAAAAAGTTTGTAGGGTGCAGCAAGATATTTGGCTGTTGTAAAATATCAGCATGAATAGTGTCGAACTCTATGGGATAATACTGTATTTCAGTCTCACCAGCAATTTCATGTAATCAGTCTAATTAGATTAGGGTTGATTATTGTGTAATGGGTTACAGTCAAGGGCTCTAAAGGTAACACTCACTGGAGTTTTGCTGCTTTTCTTTTAAATTTGAACATAAATCCTGAGTGTACAAATACAATCTGTGATTTTTTTTGGAACATTTGATGTTTAAAATAGGATTTTTTTTCTCACAAGGTGGTGTTTCTTTCAGCAAGAATTTGACCAAGACAGAGAATCTGCTTTTCTGTGATTAGAAAAAGCTGTCAGAGTGCCAGGGGAGAGACAGCAAGAGTCACTGCCTCTGGGAATGCAGGCCCTAAAAAATCACAGGTCCTCCCTGAATCTAGTGGAAGCAGGACAACACTGTCCCAGGGAATTCAAACTATTTTGCTGGTTTCGAGAAAAATAAGAATCCTGAGTACACATACAACTGTATGTTTTCTTGATAAGATTTATTCATGCCATTTTTCCACTGGAATTGTCTCTTTGACTCTGCTTTGGAAGGAAATCTTATCCAAAGGTGAGCAGGCAGATCAAAGATCTCCAGATATAGCACAGTATGACAGTCCAATAGAACTCAGCAATTTATTTTCAAATTCTGGTGATTAATTTTGACATTAGCAAACTATCTAGTTGAGCATATTCCAAACATATATGTAACTCTAAATGAAATAGTCTGAAGATAACATATTAAAACATATTTTAACATGTTTTTCAGACTAAAATTTTTGAAGTCAGAAACCAAATGCTTCATTTGACTATTGCAGTATTGTGATAAGAAAATCTTAGCTGTTCCTAGAGCTATTTCCCATGGAAATAGGTGGAAAAATACATTGATGATCTTGTATTTAGAAGCTGTTTGACAATTCAGACAAGGTGGGATAATGAGCAGAAACAGAAAGGTTAATATATTTCCCAGTAGATAAAATTGGAAAATCTTAGCTGTTCCTAGAGCTATTACTTGCTCAGGATGTGTTGATATCTTTTGTTTACCCAGCCCCGTGGAAATATTATGTAACTCTAAATGAAATAGTCTGAAGATAACATATTAAAACATATTTTAACATGTTTTTCAGACTAAAATTTTTGAAGTCAGAAACCAAATGCTTCATTTGACTATTGCAGTATTGTGATAAGAAAATCTTAGCTGTTCCTAGAGCTATTTCCCATGGAAATATGTGGAAAAATACATTGATGATCTTGTATTTAGAAGCTGTTTGACAATTCAGACAAGGTGGGATAATGAGCAGAAACAGAAAGGTTAATATATTTCCCAGTAGATAAAATTGATTTCAGCTGATTTGCCCCTATTTCCAGGGCCCTGGAAAATGCCTTTTATTCACCCTTTGCAGCCTCACCTGAGCCCACTCCCTACTGCCCAAGCTCACTGGCCCTGGAGCCCTATTTAAGCTTGCTCAGGTTGCTGGCATCTGAGCTTGATCTTTGCTGTGGGTGTGTTTGTGTTCAGGCCAGTCTCTCACTGCTCCTGAGGTGCTTTCTGGTTCTGCTTGTTTTCTTGCCTTGTTTGAGGCTTTTTTGGGGGGTGACAGCACCCATTGCTATCACCAACTCTGCTCTGCTTGGCTGCTGCAGGACTACTCTGGTTGGTAAGGTTTGTGTCCCTCCTTGTGTGGTTACTGCTCTTGGTCCCTCTGGGCTGGTCCCACTTGTGCTGCTCTCTGGCTATGCTTTAGATGCTTCTGAAGTAAAATCTAAGAAAGCCTGCTGCAACCTTTGCTCAGAATGGCTTTGCATTCACAAGCTAAACTTGCTGCACAGGAGTTTTCAGGCTTTATTCAGTGTTGGAAATGGCCATTGCTTGGGTATTTCACAAGATGAGCTGTTTGTGGCTGCTCTGCAACCAGAAGTGGAGCAGAGAGTGTGTAACAGAGGCTAAAAAGCTCAGTAAGAGACTGCCAGAATTTTTTAGATGGTGCAAATGTTGGGTTTATTTCTCAGGTGGGTGAAAGATGCACTTCTTTATAGCTTTGTCTGTCAGTTCTGGATGATGCACATGAAGATGCATTTTACACAGTCTAGTCCCCAAAAGTATTTGAGTTTGGAGCATTACTGTAGTTTTGGAGTGAACCTCCAGGCTGCCTGCTGTATGTTGACTTAGTTTTGTCTGCCAGAAGGTTTGTCACAGTTGAGCACCAAATACCCCTTGCTTTCTAAAAAGTCTGAGAGCAACACTGGTCCTTGGGCCAGCTCTGAACCATGCCTGAGCTCGTTCAAGGGACCAACTGAAAATGACTTTTAGCTAAAGCTCTTGAACTGTATATGTGGTATTCTCAGCACCACCTACTGCTTTTATTTTACTAAATTAGTATCTAACACAGCCTTGGCTTTGGTCACAGTCTGCACTGCTCACCGTGCTGACAACACAGTAATGTTTAAACTCCTTCCAAGCTGACAGAAGCATGATGCTGGTTTTAGTTTTGTCTAACTAAAAAAACTTATGCTTCTAATTGCTTTAAGAAAAGATAAATTGATCTAAGTTGATTTAACTTTCACTCTGTCCCATGTTCTAGTTGGAAGAATGCAGGGATAAATTGCCAGATGCTAGGGGATTGTCCTTACTGCAGAGTAAGAATGTGGAAGGGTCAGGGAGCAGGACTGCCACAAGCTCTTGGTAATAATAGTTTTTAAAAAAACTAATGCCATAGCCTTAGAAACTGCATGTGGATTTTTAAGAAAATGTTTGAGATCCATCTTTTGACTCCCCCTAACATTTTCAGCCAAGTGTCAAACAAGCTAAGTAGGAAGACTTCTATTACCTATCAGGTAGTTTGGGGTTTTTCTTCCCTTTTTAACACTTTAGGGAAGACACGTTTTAGTCTCCTGTCAGAATTCCCCTAAAAAAGGCTACTTGATATTAGGATGACTGAAGTTTTACCTGGTGATAGCTGGACACTGAAACTAGAAGAGACCTGCCCAGCCTTGGCCCTTCATAGGCTGCATAGTGCAAGGAAGAGTCTTACAGGCAACAGTCAGGGACGTGGGTTTGTTCTGAGCTGCTCAGTGTTACCCCAGGGCTTGGCTTTCAAGAAAACGTTTAGTACTACATGGAGAAAAGTGCTGCTTCTAGGGGCTCTTTGGAAGAACATAAGTAGGGTTTGCATTTCTGATTTTTATTATCCACATGTTTCAGTTGCCCCCAAGAACTTTGGCCAATCGCACTGTATTGTTGATTATAAAAGCCAGGAAAAACAGAAATGACAATGCACTAGGCTGCTTCACACAAACTGAACTTAATACTTCTGACACAGAAAAATCAATTGGATATAAAAGAAGTGTTTTGGGGGATACAGTGGGAGTGTTTTGTATAGAATGTAGTCTGTCATGTTTCATCCTTTTCAGATGTATGGAACTTGTAGCAAGTCGGATATTGGAGGAATGATGCAAATTTGGTTAGCAAATGACATATTCTAGAGAGCATAACTCTGCCATTTGCCAGTGTGTGTTCTCTGCCTTCCAGGTGTAGAAGGCTTTCCCTGCTAACAATGCTCTAGCTGTAGCAGCTCACTGCTGTGATTAAGCCCCAGGTTCAGGGTGACTTTTCTGGACATTTGACCAAAGCCCATAAATTACAAACTCATCACACCACCAGATTAGTTCTCACCACTGTAGCATCTGGCCTCCCAAAAGCTTGCAGGTGTGATGTGTGCTGGGCAATAAGGTTTTGGAAGGGGCTCTCCAGTTGCTGAGGGCAGTAGATCAAACCAGTGTTCCTATTTCTACTTTTCTTCCCCACTTCTAATGTTAAGCCTTCTAAGTTTTGAGAAGGAAAAAGCCACCCTTTTATCCTGCTCTGGCAAGGGTTACTTGTGAGCCAATGTTACCCACTCCAAAGGCAGGTGAGGGGATCACTCCAGTGCAGCACCACTGGAGCAGATCTGCCACCCTCAACAGCACTGTGAAGGACACTGGTGTTGCTGTGGTGGTGCTATGTTTCCTTCTTCTTGCCTCCTCAGGTGCCCCCTCGTCAGGCTTGTTGTACCAGAGGCTCCAGTTCTGTTTGGAATGGGGGGCAGATGAGGCTGTGCACAGCTAGGAACTGCTGAGCAGCATGTCCCTGACTGGCTGAGTGCAGCTGCCACACCAGGATGTGTGACAACAGGAAGGCACAAAAAGCAGAGCTGGGAGATGCAGAGCAGAGCCTTCCAGAAGTCTATAAACAGACTAAATGATAGTAGCATAAGCTGGGCTGCTCATGTTCCTACTTGGAGGGTGGACTAAGTGTACAATTCCAGTGTGTGCATGGTTTTCATTAAGCTTTGTGTAACTTTTCAGAGTTGATTTTATAAAAGCACCATGAGTTACTTATTAAGTAGGCTAAATTTGTGGACTATGTATTCAGGATATGGGGTTTTTACTTGTGCTTTAATGTTATAATTTTAAAAAAGCAATTTGGAAACCATGCTTTTATAGGATGTTCATCATCAGTGGTGTTGTGTGTACCTTTGTGGGTTATTTTGTGACTGTATGATGGATTACCTCAAAGCTGGGAGCCATGCTGTCCTTGCACAGGACTTGGTTCACCTACTGTATGTCTGACTTGTGCTTTTTTAACATTGTAAAACTTCTGGAGTGTGGTAAGTGTACAAAACTATACCCTCCTTATGAAGGTGTGAGCAAGGAGGCCATTTAGGTTTTGTAGAAAGCAAAATGAAATGAGTGGTACTAAAATTAGTGATTTGAAATTAGTGCTAACATGGGAAGGCAGAAGAACATGTGAAGTTCTTGGTGCATAAAGCTTTTTGCTGTGGCCTTCTCTCTAGTCCTAGTTCCATTTTCCAGGGAGGGGTGTGAGGCTGAAAGCCACCCTGCTCTGCAGCTGCAGGGGTCAGAGGGCAGCTGCTGGCTTTGGTTGTCAATAGCCTGTAGGTAGAAAGGCTGATGGAACAGTCTTTGAGATAAATTGCTGTTCCAAATATGAAGAGGCTTTGAGGATCTTGTAAAACCAGGCTTATAATTCCTTCCCTCTTTATTGTGTTTTTTTTTGGTTGGGGGGTATTGTTTGGGATTGGAGGGGGAGGGTGTGCTTATGGTGTTCCCTTAGTTCCTTGGGTGCAGTAGTATCCCAGTATTGGGTTCCTCAGAGGTCAGTACCTGTTCTAAAGACACATGCCATGGCTGGCTGTAGTAGATGACTGTCTGCAAGGTTTTAGGGTGTCTTCTGTTTGGCATATTACCACCATGGGCTGGCAAGCAGGGCTTTGAAGTTCCTGGGGTGAAGCTAATCCATGCTTTTTGCACTCTTGTGGAAATCCTGGCAGGGCTTAAGGCTATGAGGAGAGTGGGATGGAGGAGAAGGGTTGGGGGGAGGTTAGAAATTGCATTTGAAACTCTGCTGGGAGTCTTAATACTAGTAATATGTTCAGTGTGATAACACAGAAAAAGTGCTTCTTTGGGAAAGCTGACAAGAGACCAGGAAGATACTTTTGGTGCTATAGATCAGAGGACTCCTTCCTGACACTTCACTTGGCTGGGCAGGCTTAGCTTACTCTTTTAGAGCAAACAACAAAGCAAGTCTACATTGTAGTGCCAGAGCAGTAACAGAGCACTTCCTGTACTGAAAACTGAATTTTGCATTCCCTGCAGAAATACACATGGTTTTCAGTGAAATAAATACTGTTTAGCATGTTTGGTATTAATATTATTGGCTCCTTGCTGTTTGTATGCATTTTTGTGCCAGAATAATCTTATATGAGAAAAATATGTCTTGAAAGCTCTTTGTACAGAGGAAATTCAATACTTTTTCCTTGGAAAATGCCTCCAAAAGGCCCTATGTGGTGTTCTGTGCTGTATCCTAATCTGTAATATGATGGAGTGATTTAAACTGGCCTTCACAAAATGTTTGTGACAGGCTAAATGATGTTCTGGTTGGTGAGGAGCAGATGACTTGAGACACACAGGGCAAGACTGATTGATCCTGAACAGAATTCTTTGTAGTCAGCTCTTTTGTGTGCCTGATTAAAGGATGAAAAACTTGCATCCCCCCAATCTGCTAGGATCTGAAGAGGTTTTGGGGATGCAAGTTTTTCATCCTTTAATCTGCTAGGATCTGAAGACTTTTTTTCTCAAGTGAGTCCATGTCATGAAGTGTAATGCTTATGACAGGTGCAGTGCCCCACAAGAGAAGTGCCACCAAGCCAAGGTCTCAGCTGCAGGACTGGATCTTTGGGTGTGCACAGGAATCAACAGCTGGCAGATAAAAGGGCTGTGAGATTTGTTATCCCAGGGTCTACCTGAGCTCGTTGCTTCTCCTTCGGGGCTCAGCCAGTCTCTTGAGGAGACTTTTTGAATCCAATGTGAGTCCTGTAAGCACAGAGGATGGTGGAGCTCTAACCATGACACTAGGTCACATAAGCAGACTTGATGGTTTTGTGAGAAGGCAAGTGTGTGGTAAAGCACCTGGAGGACTGCAAAATCACTTAGAGCTCCAGGGCATCAATATGAAAGTTAATACCAGCTTACTATGCCATCAAGTAACTCCTTTCTAACAGAAGCATATGTGCAGGATCTTGCCAGTTGCTGCAGACCAAGATTTGCATCATATGGATGCATATAATTTCAATAAGTAGTAACTGAGCTCAGTACAAGTAATTTGTTCCATTCCCTGATGTGGGCACACCCTGTAATAGCAGCAACTCTTGATTTTAAAATCAGCATTTCTCTTATTCAGCTTTATACACGACACTTTCAGGATTTCTCCTATGCTGTTCCTCTTGTGTTTTTTTCAATGCCAGAAAACATTTGGGGCAGTGTACTCTTCTCCTTTGCTTTTCTTCTCATAGGCTGGTATGTCATACACCTTGCCTGTTTATTTCTGAAAACCTTCCTACCTGCCCAAATTTCTGATTTTTTTTTTTTTTTTTTATCCCCTATTCTCATCTTCTAAAGCAAAGCATTTTTGTGCTTATCTTTACTGCAAACCAGCATGGTTATTTTTGTTCAAAACTTGTGAGACTTTTTTTTCCCCTTCCTCTTTTGGAGAGAGCTTTGCTTTTTTGGAGTCTAGCATTTTAGGGTGGTTTTTTTAGCATTGAAAAACTAGCTTTCAAATTATATCAAGTATTTTGTTGTAATTTTTTTTTTTTGTATTATCTTTGAGTCTCATGTTCAAAGTGTATGGGGGGAATAATTTTTCTCAATGATTGTTTCTTGTATTCCTCTAATGGTGTCTCTGCATAGTTATTTGGCCATATGATAATAGCTTGTGTAGATGTGCTGAGAGGTCTAGATGAGTCTGCTCAGATACTAGTATAAATTTAGCTCTAATAGCAGTAGCTGTGCAAACCAAATGGGGGCTCTTGGTAAGCATGCAGCAGATGAATCCAGAGCTGCTATACTGCTAATATTTGAACTGGTTTATTCATTTCCAGTTTGGATGGACCTTTGAGCAACAGGCCTATTTGAGCTCTGCAGAGAGACAGATCAATCCTGATGATGTCTCCTGAGTCAAAGGAGCCCCTCACAGCATTAGCAGGCCAAAGCAAAAGGCTCTGTGATGTCATCTTCTCAAAACGCTGTGGTCACTGAGGGGAGAGACTGAGAACTTTGCCTACTTCAGTGCTCCTACAAGTGTCATCCTCAGTACAGAACTGCAGTTTGTCCTGTAGCTGCATACAACAATTTAGTTATGCAGTTTAGGTAGAGGCAAAATGACAGTGTTTTGGAAGTAACGAGGCTTGTCAGCATCCACATGAGCCTAACAATCTGTAGAAATACCATAAACGTGTGCAGCTTTCTGGAGCCTTGTTTGTAACTACGATATATTACGTTTAGTCTACTTTGCAGCTGAAGTCCTCCTCGGCTGCCTCCTCCTACGCGTGTCTACATCAGATCCCTCAAGGGGGCACTATTGGTTTAAGCACAACACAAAGTAGGTGCAGGTCCACTTTGATTTTCCTTTGTAGTACACTGACAAAAAAGCTTCAGGAGCTCCGCAGTGACTTTCACGTCACAGGTCAAGTAAGACAGTACAAGTGTTATGTAAGGCAAAGCATTTTCAGCTCTGTAATTCTGGTACAAAGTAAATCTACTTGTGTAATGTCTGCAGCCAGAATTTTGACTTTCACTTTAAATGGGATCATGCTAGGAATGAAGGCTTATTATTTAGAAATTTGGTATTTACTTGTCTGGGCTGTTTCAGTGTTTTTCTTATTCCTTCCTCAGCTACTCTTTTTGGGTGGAAAAGCAGGGGGGAAATGAAGTGTCACTACAGGTGACATTGTGGATTTCCTGCTGTTACAGATGAGGAAACTGAGCAGACCCATAGTCCCAGTGAAAGATGGGATACTACAGGATGGATTGACTGGTAGTTAGAGGAAGCTTTCTGCTTGGCATCCATTTCCCAAACCCATGCTAACTGAACTGCAGTTTATTTCTAAATCTGTATGGTATTAAGCTTCTTTTACTACCTCTTGAACAGATGAGTTTCTCTTTGTTATCCTTGTTATTAAGCACTGGGATAATTATTAGCTCTTCAAAGAGCAGACATATAAATATGATAGTATCTATTATAATGTCATCACAAAACAGCCCAAGAAAAAAATGACACTCAGGAAGGAAAATTACATTAACCCCCCCTTTTTTTTTTTAATTGTCTGGCTGCAAAAGCATTTAGTAGGTAAAACTCAACCATGTCTTGGGCCCTGGAGTGAGAAATTCCTTGGGAGAAACAAGCCTTGTATTCTTCACAAGAAGGATTAGCAGTTCCTAAATGCTTGACTGATTTCTTAAACACAGTCCCTGTTGCCACAAAGGAAACTACAGTACTTGAAATACTCCACTGTTGCATGCTTCCACTTAACGGCAAGGCAGAAGCAGCAAAAGAGAGAACTCGATGCAGAAGATGTGAGCTCAGAGCAGAAGAGTCAGCGAGTCGAGCTGAATCATTTGCAAGAGTGTAAGTCCACCCCCTCTAGAAGGATCAGCTCGGAAATGCTAAAAAATAAAAGCCTCACAAGCTAGAGGCGTGTCAGTCATCTTTTGAATGGAACTGTGGATGAATTGGGTAAAGTATCCGGAGTTTAGGTGGTAATTTGAGTCGGAGGTTACTCGTAGGCTGTTTCCACGATTAGCCTCTGCAGCGGCTCCTGCTTTTCCAGCAGCTGCTGTCTGCTCTGCCGGGCTCCACACGCAGCACCAAAGCATCAGCTCCAGCAGGGACCTCATCAGTCAGGAGACCTCTTGATACTTGGTGATAATGATGATTATTAGTGCCAACACCCCTTTTGGGTGACTGTCAGCCTAAACTATAGCACAAAATTGGCTATCCTCATTTGTTAATTAATTTTGTTTGTAAAATACTCCTCTGAGGGAGAGGGAATAAATGTTACCATTAAGGATTTAAATAGGCTTTCAGATGAAATGCCATAACCAGCTGCAGGTCAGCAACAAACCATTCTTTGTTAAGGTGTTTTCCTTTTACAGAGATACAGGCTGAACAAGCTGAATAATCTCATCTTTTTAAGGTAGACTGTTAAGGCAGACTGCTTCTATGATCAAAAATATCCTGCAGGTCATAGTAGCAGGAAGGAATTGTAAGGAATAAATTCAGAACTATTCATTATTTCAGCACAGAATTTTCTGAAAAGCCCTGTGAAAATGGCTACAATATTCTTCTACTTATGGTTAATATTTTATACACTTTTTTTGGCCTGTTACTAATAATTAAAAGTAATAATCTGAAACAAAAATAAATGCTTTCTGGCCCACATGAGAATTATCAAGATGGAACCAAAACAAATACACAGAAATTGGAATTCTAATCTTATCCAGATTATTGAAAAGCAAACAATTTTAGCAGATTGTTTATTAATATAAGTATTAAAAAATCAGTAGTGTGAAATTGCTTCAAAACAAATTAAAAAAAAAGGCTGACATCTCAGTGTAAGCCTGAAATTAGAGGGGGAAATACTCTTGCCAAACTGGCTTTTGACCTTTAAGCCAGCAGCACACTATGCTATACCCTTAATTTAGGATAGCTCAGAAATTTTAGTACAGAGCAGTATGTAAAAATATCAAGGAACTTCAATACTGTATGACCACCTTAGGAAAGAATATAACATTTTATAGGTACATAAAGATGTCAAGAAGAATCCACCTAAGGAAAATATTTAGACACTGGAAAAGAATATATAGGAAACAGATGCTGATAGAATGGGGGGGTTCAGAAAAGCCTCAAGAAAATGGCCTAATGTATCACTGTAGGCTCTAGCAGAAGGAAAATCACCTGTCACAGAAAAATACTTTGAATAAAAACATTTTTGAATGGGTAGACTGGGGTGTAAAACTATAAGAAAATGAAGGAAAGGGGAATAGCTAAGAAGGAGAGATTTGTTAAGGTGATAGTGGTCACTACTTTAACTGCTTCTCCTGAAAAGCATTTTCCTGTTTGGTATAATGATAGCTACTGCACTGTGACTGTGTGGACTGAACAGGAGCCCTGGAGTTCCTCCTCAAGATTACTGCTAATAGACTGCAGAAAACAACCCAGGTATTGTTACTGTAGACCATTAATTAGCTCATTCAGTAGATGTGACACAAGTGAAGATGTTACCAACATGCCAGTAATTTTTGGCCACTGAAAACATCCCTCTTGTTTACCGTGGTTCACATAACCTGCTCTGAGTCAATGCCTGGGAATTTTGAGGTTCCTTTACAAACCTTTACAGCATATTTTCCAGTTATGAAGAGGAATATATAATAATTCGACACAAGTGAAGATGTTACCAACATGCCAGTAATTTTTGGCCACTGAAAACATCCCTCTTGTTTACCGTGGTTCACATAACCTGCTCTGAGTCAATGCCTGGGAATTTTGAGGTTCCTTTACAACATATTTTCCAGTTACAAAGAGAAATATGTAATAATTCCAATTGTGTTCATCTCCAATTAAATTGAGCTCCCAGTTATAATGCAAACAAAGGGGGTTTGCAGTTCACAGTAGCCTCTAAATGAGGTGTGAATGAGCAGGCTGCTCCCAGTTTTGGTGGCTTATGATCCACACTCTTGCCAAAAGCTTCATCAGGAATGTTTTTTTTATAATTACCACTTTTTTTTTTATCCAGCAGTAGTTATTTTTTTTGAGTGACCTTCAGATTTTCTGTTACTTAGCTCAAATGCTTTAACATCAGTCTTTTTAATATAATGATGTAAAAGATTAACTTGTGGTTTTTTACTTTACAAGCTTGTCAAGGGATATTCCCAAAGGCAAAGTAGGCACTTTTTTAAAGCCTTTAATTGTTTCACTAGTATTTCATAAAGAGGCTGTTTTCAGATGCAAATGATTTGACAAACAACCAGGGTTAAAACCAGAGGTGAAAATGGGTAGATAATCCTGAGGGAGGAAGCTCAGAAGAATAGATTCAAACAGAAATGATTCTACTACAGCTACATTTAGTGCTGTATATTTTCTGTTCTTGTGGGCATAACAAAGGCCATGCCCACAAACCCAGATCTCAAACACGGAAATGTCCTGCATCCACTTCATTGTTTACTGACCTTGGGAAGCTCCTAAGCAGCATCTCCAGCTGGTGAGGCATGCCTCTCCAATGAGACATGCTAACATCAAGGGTGATGCAGGGCTCGATGGGAAATGGAAGCTAATAACCTCTGCTGAGCTAATAAATATGGGTTTCATGCCAGCATTGTCCAAGCTACTGAGGTCAAGTGAGAGCAAGACTGTAAAAACGTGGATGAAAGTCAGGGGGCACCAACAAGAGCCTGTGCCAAGGGATAGGAAGGCAATTACCAGTAACGTGGTGTTTGTGAAGCAAACTTAATGTCATAATAAACCAAAACTGAGGCAACTGGAGTCTGAGGAGGTACAAGCCTTTCAGAGGCAATGCAAAACTTCTGTTCTGTGAAGCTGAGTGGTGAGTGCTCTGTGCTAGAGGAAATGCTACAGAAGGTGACCAGCCTGACGTCTGGACGTTAGGACCCAAGATGGCACAGTGCTGTTGATGCAGTTGCAGCGTGTTGCCTTTCTAGCTGCTGATCTGCATACACAGGCTAGCTGTAATTGCTGACAATTAGCACAGTGGGCTGTGCTTTGCTCCCTGTCAGAGGAAACGTGCAGCATGCCCTATAATTCATCTCGCTGACCCATTTGTAAGAACCACTACTCGCCCTGGCAGGAGCTGGTTTGACAGAAGGCACGTCAGCCAGAGCTTTGCTCAGTCTCACTCCACTGGCCACAACAGGAGTTAACACCGAAGCTGTTGTCCTAGGTAACTGCTGCACTTGAGGGAACATTTAATGCTGGCTTTCAGCAAGAAGCAACCTACTTTCTTTGCATGCAGCAAATAACAATGGGAAGTTCACAGACAAGGTTATTAGTCGTGTAGCTCAGAGGGTGAAAATCGGAAACAGATAAATATTTTATTGGCTAAGCAAAAAAATCTGAATTGTAATCCTAAATTCAAATGAGTTTTTCTCTAAGGTGGTATTTGTCTGACATTCTCTTAGGAGTCTAAGTCTATGGAAATATTTAGGAATGGCTATTAAGTGTAAAAATCCAGACATAGTGGTTTTTATTTTTGATGGCATCAGCTGACTTGCCACAGTAAGATCCTTACTGCCAATCCAACTGATTGGAAAGGAACAAAAAGCTGCAAGTGCCTCCCTCTTCAGATGAATAGCAGTATTAAATATAATACTTTCACCAACTGTTTCACAGTTGAAGTACCCATGTAATTCTTCAGCTAAATTAAGACTTCTCTACTGTGCAATTCAGTCACGTAGTAGGAGTTAGAATCTGGCTGTATGGTTGCAGCTCTACCCCTGTCAATATTCTGCACTGACTTCTCCTGAGGTTAAGATGCAGTGTACTGAAAAAGCATACTTAAGTACCTAAACGTTTATAATGAGGTCATTGCTTATTTTTAACAACATATCATTACTGGAAGCCACTGTTAGATTTGGGTGATGTGCCAGACTGTACTTTTAATTGTAATTCAATAGAAAATGGTGGATTCAATAACCACATGACTAAAAAGGAATCTGATTGATGGGGATTGTTAGTTAGGCATGGCTGGAAATGGTAAATACCTGTTCTTGCAACTATCATCCTGCTTGGCAGGAAATTCTGAGGCATTTGCATTGATGCTGATGCAGAGAATTGTCCTGGACTGCAGATACCCATAGAGGATATTCCTTGTCTGCTGTCTCTGCACTTATTTCTTGCAATGCCATATAATTTGGCATAAAGTGTAAATGTCTGGGATCTCTGGAAAAAAAAAACCTGGACAACAATCACTTTCCCCAAGACCCTACTGTTTTGTTCTTAATTTTGAGTGAAAATTAGTCTCATTCTGAGGTTACTTACAGTTCTTGCTCAGAAAGTTCCCTTCTAGCTGATGGGGAATTCGGTTCATATCGGAGCAGGCGCAGTACTAGGGAAGAAATCTTCAAGAGCTGTTGTGGAATTTCCACTTTGCTACTCATGTTATGGAGGGATTTCCCTTTCTTTCCACTCCTGTTGAACAAAAGTAACTTTTAGCCCACAAAACCTGGGGGACCTTTGGGAATCCCTAGCCATATTTCCAAAGCCTCAAGCCCTCAGTGCCTTTACTATTCCCTTTATCCCCCTGTCTATTCCTTGTAGCTTTGGTTGGGTAGAGAAACATATGACAAGGAAGGTGGCTGTCCTTGTCATTAGCTTGCAGTTTTCACTAGCCACTGTCCTGTTGAGTCAGCCCATACTTGGAAAAATGTTTGACTGCACTTTCATAATCCCAAGCATCCACTTTTGGTTCCTGCTTTGCCCTTCAGGCCAGGCAAAGGCCCAGCAACCCGGCAGAGCAGATCAGTAGGCAAAAACAGCAGCAAGAGCTTTCTCTCTCTGGCACCTCTTCCCTTTGCTTATGTAGGAGAGGAAGAGAAAACCACTGCCTCTTGCCTCAGCGAAAGATGGGCAGATTGTTTACAGTCTTCCCCCAAAACAGTCCCCGCCCCTGGCTCTCTGTGGGCAGGGCTGACCAGAAATCTTTCCACAAGCTCTGAGGCAAATGGGGCTGTACACAGCTGGCCTTTCCTGCTCCCTGCACACTTCAAGCATCACTTTGCATTCCAGTCATCCTTTTTTTTCAGTTTTTATTTTGAAACAACAGGCACAGGAAATTGTGCTATGAGAAAAACAAAATGAGATCATGAAGTAATTCTGTAATTTGCAGATCTGGGGTCTAGGCACAGATTGATGGTAATTTTTTGTCTTCTGTGTAGAATCTTTGTGGTACCAAAGGAGGAGCAACAGCGATGAGATGGGGATGTTTTACCTGTAGAAGAACCAACACTACACTGCCAAAAACAAGGTTAATCTCTATATTGGTTCTATCAGAAGTAGCAGCACCACACACTATTAAACATTGACACATCTGCTTTAGAGAATGGATATGTGAAAGAATGTCTGTGCTTTTTTTCCCATTAAATAAAGGATTTTTTTAGTTCCAAAATAGTCCTGAATATGCATTCCTAGAATGCTTAAAATTATTAAAACTTAAAATGCAGAAACATTATTATTAAGCTTGTTTCAAAGTAAAAGAATCATCAGACTATCTTGTCAGTTCTGTTATAGCCAAAATATAGCATTTTATTTTCTGAGAAGAAAATGACTTCAAAGCGAATCATACCTTTTAGGAGAGCTGTGTCTACACTAATAAATTATTAAAACTTAAAATGCAGAAACATTATTATTAAACTTGTTTCAAAGTAAAAGAATCATCAGACTATCTTGTCAGTTCTATTATAGCCAAAATATAGCATTTTATTTTCTGAGAAGATAGGAGGTATGATTTCAAAGTCAATCATACCTTTTAGGTGAGCTGTGTATACACTAATGAAATTTGGAAGCTAGCAGTGCAATCTTTAGGTGTACAGAGCTAGGATTGTGGGTTCCTACCATCTTTGGTGGCCTGCTGGTGTGCTAGTTGAGGAAGTGGTACTCTAGGCACGCAGCTCAGCAGACACCTGAGAATCTTTGCCTTCCTAGAGCAGAGTGGGATTCCAGTCAGCTCACACTGAGACAGGAGCAGCCACCTACTTACCACCATTCTCTCTGCTGCTAAGTTGCCAGCTTCCTCAGCTGGCACTGAATTGTAGTAACAGTGTTTTGAGATTTACCACTAGCAGTGCAGTCACCACACTTGCCTTCCCACGTCAAGTTCTAAAGCAATGCAGTCAAATATAACACAAGCTACAGGTTATAGTGATGTTGCCTTGCTACTTGAAGCAGAGCTGTAACTTCAGCCCCTGTAACCATGACACTCTGAAGTCTCCTGACAGCTAGGGTAAAAATGGAAACCTTCCATATTCAGTTTGGCTACCCTTTCAGCCATTTGTTCTAGTGATGTTGCCTTGCTACTTGAAGCAGAGCTGTAACTTCTGAGCATTTCCTAGGTCAATACCTCTGAAGGCTCCTGCTATGGTAAAAATGGAAACCTTCTATGTTCAGTTTGGCTACCCCTTCAGCAATTTGTTCTGATCAATGTCTGTGTATACCTGAAAATGAGGCAAATATTGTTATGCTTGGTTTGACAAAGTGTCAGCAACAGAAACTATAGGGCTTCTCCACAGGCTTTGAGGGCTCTTACACTTAAAAAAACCCAAACCTCAAAATGCAAACCAAAACCAAAACTCATATGACTGTTTCTAGATACCTCTTCTGAAGTTTTTTCTTGTATTAATCTCCAGTTCTAATACATCACTGTAAATCATCAGAGGTAAAACAGCTTTACAATGTATTTCAAAAAGACACTATGCAATATTTGTCTAAAATACAATAGTCCTTCTGTAGGAACAGTGACCAAGAGCAGCGCTGAGAATGGAGAATGTGGATGGAAGTAAAAGCATCTAGAACTGTTTAATCAAATCTGTATCTCAATGTTATGAAATCTCAGTCTAAAATGTTTTTCAGGAACTCACGAGTCAGCTGGTGTTATTAACATGTGACTACTATGTGGGCTATCAACTTCTACTAGCCTGTCTCCAATTCCTAGAAATTGCTTTATGCCAAAGTCATTCCTGCCTAATTAGAGCCCACAAGAAACGCACTGATGAGCCAGAGAAGTTCCACAGTATTGTATGCACAGTTGTGTATTCTATAGAGCTGCCAGATATGGGGAGCTTGGCAGTTGGTTGGTCAGGCATTTACAGAAATGCTTTTGTAGTTGCCTTTAAGGGCTAGTAGTTTATTGGCAGTTATTTCACCCATGGTTCACCAGATTCTTATTCACACCCAAGGCTGCAGGTTTTTTCTTTGCCCTTTCGTATTTCTTTTGTTTCACAGGGGTACTACGAGTTCACTTTAAAGATCTGGTTTGGGAAGGAAAGACCTGATTACACTGAAAAGTTATAATTTTGAGAATCAAAGTCATTTAACTATGCAAGTTTGTTGAGTTAAAAAAAATCACTGGAATACAAATTACATACTAATATTTCAAGGCTGGGTTTTTTTATTATTCTTTTACTTAAGACATTCTCTTCAGTTTCACATAGGGAGGAGAGGTCATGATTGGAATTTTTGGTCTAATCTTGGACCCTTAGGACAAATACTATATGCAGTATTTGGGTTAAAAACCCTGATCTGTTTAGCTGTTACTGTGATGTTTTTCAAAAGGACTTAATTTCAGTCACTTTTACCACAACGTGTTGTGGGTTTTTCTTTTTTTTTTTTTCACCGTGTGTGTACCACTAAAGGTCTTGGGAAAATGCTGAGATTTCCTATATCCTATGTGGAAGAGAAGCTGGATTTGGTTTCAGGTTTTGTAAAATGCTTTGTCAATAAACTACATAATCTGTTAAGCAGACACGGTCCCGCATGTTACTGCGGCACTGGAGATTTGAAACACGAGTGGCAAGAGATAGCTTGCGGACAATAGCTCAGGCAAGCGAACGGCTTGTCATCCTTGCCTTTCCTGCAGCCGGGTCGACCCCCTCCCC
>NW_008630095.1:0-247 GCF_000691845.1 Merops nubicus | reverse complement strand
CATTTGGCGTTAACTTGGGTGTTTCTGGATTTCACCTCCCCGGCAGAAAGCCTGTCCTCCCTCCTCCTCCTCACCCGCAAGGCGGGAGAGTGCGGCTGGGGTGCGGAGCGCGCGGCTAATCCCCCATTTTCCTCTCCAAGGGCGTCAGCGACTCCCCTTCCCCACTCCTCTTTCTCACCGCACGAGGAGTTTTTTGCCCTGGCGGACACCTTCTTTTGCCCCAAAGGGGGACTGGGAGAGCATCTTC
>NW_008630094.1:530-44398 GCF_000691845.1 Merops nubicus | reverse complement strand
CTAAATGATTTTATGATTCTATGATTTATTCCTAAAGATATGAGAGAAAATGTGTGTATGGTAGATACCAGTTTTGTCAACAGCTTTTGGATCTGATCTTTAATTACAGGTTGCCATGAATACATTGTTTGATCCTTTTTTTTTTTTTTTTTTTTGACAAAGGTCTTTTCTGAGTTTTGGACATATTCAATTTGTGAAATGCTTCAGATCTTAATGCATGTAGAATGGATTGGGTATGAGTTTGTAAAAGGGGGAAAAAGTTCTTTAAAAAATATGTTGGCATACATGCTATTCTTATGAAATGCTGGCACTTATACTGAAATTTATAGTCAGCCTTTTGACACTAGCCTAGTGGCACTGAGCATCTCTTCTGTTGATTTGTCTATGGACAGTTGAGTCAGTGAAAATTTGTAAATAAAAAAATAACTGAATTAGTCAATAAGACATGACTGAACAGACTTCATAATGAGATAACTGTAGACCTTCAGGATATGGTGAACTACCAGAGGTGCAGTGTTATCTCATTACAACACACATTTTACTAAAGAATAGTGTGCTCTGAGCTATGTATTTATACTGCAATACATTCCTGCCTCAGGCGTATTTTGAGGTATAAGGAAAAAGGACAAGTAGCTTTAAAACTTGAAAAGTAGATGCCTTTTACTGTAGCTGCATATGTAACATGCAGTTATATTCAGGGATTTATTGAGTGTGTTAATTGTGAGCAATAAGGCTGAAAAATGTGTGTTCTAATGAATGGCACCTCCTCTGTTCCCACTCCCCCAACTAATACCATTCAAAATATTTTCAGCAAGCAGACAGAAAGTCCAGAGAAAGGAATTCCAACTGCATTTCAGGACTTAAATATACCTTGTCCTAAAGTTGCTGCTATAGAAGTAATATTAGGGGATATTCAGTCAGAACAGCAGCTTAAACATTACTACCTTTCTCCTCACAAGAACTTAGCAAATACAACCACTGCCCAATCTATTTAGCCTCCACTAAGGCTAAGCCTGTGGCAAAGAAACCACCTCTTCTAGGAATTAATGGTTTCATGTGGAGATCTAGTTGTTCTGTGCTTCTAGGGTGGTGTAATCCTGGGGTGGCCCAGTGAAGTTATTGTAGTGACATCAGTAAAACCAAGTGCTGTGGCAGAGCATCAGATCCACAGCATGAAACACGCTATCCACTGAAATCAAGGAGAATTAGAGGCTGATCTTTGTGCTGGTGGGATTTCATCCACAATTATGTTACTAGAAATTATGATGGATTGCAGTGAAATTTAATTTTGGAGCCACGTCCAGTTTGCTCTTAATTTCTGTGTCAACCTCAGTGTGATCTGACTTTAATTTTTCTTTCTGTGGATGGAAAAACTTTTGCTATTTGTTGCTCATTTGGCAATAATTTTAATTCTATGGAAACTCCTTTTGGCCTCTGAGACACAGAATTTTTCACTGAGCAAATCTCTTTTTCCATTTCCTTACAGGTATTCCATGCTGGACAAATGATGTTCACCAACAAACAATGAAATTGTCCAGGCTCAGCCTCACTCCTCAGAAGAATCCTGGGAAGGATGTGTATTTCAGAGAACAGCATGATGAGACCTAAAAATCACAGATAAGTTTCTGTTGACATTCTTCCACTATTAGAAATAATCTGCTATGAAGAAAAGAGAAAACTGACAGAAAGTGGCTGGAAAAATTATTTACCTAAATTGAGAAAAAAGGGGATATGTCACACTTCCCCTTTCAGTCTTTTTCAAAACAAAATTCCAATCCAGGTATTCAGTTCAAATTCTGAAATGTAAGATTTATATAGAAAAAAAATTATCAAATTCAAAACTTTCTGATTAACACAAAATTATTCTCCCTAAGCTTTTTAAGCTTGCTATATTGTCTGCGTTTTGACCTCTTTCTTCACTTTCAATGCCTCCTGTCACTGGTCCAAAATATTATGCAGCTACTTTCTTCCAGCTGGAAGGGGAAAGTGGAAAAAAAAAAGTGGATGGAAAAAGTGAAGGCAAGTTTTCTTTGATTCCCAGGTTTTCTTTCCCAGAATATTTTCTGTTACAGTGCTAAATAGCAGAAATCTAAATTTTAACACACATTTGTGGCGGGGGGGGGGAAAAAAAGTGAGAAAATGGAAGTGATTGTTTTTGTCAATCCTTGGGAAAAATGCGATAATTGAAAAAAAAAAAAATCAAAACAGTGCTTATATTTGATGGTCTTATTTTTTGTGGAAGAGTCTCTTATATTGACTTAATGATATCCACTAGAATTGAAACAACAGTGTCTACACAAGGGACTTACCCTGTTTAATTGCATCAATTGAAAGTGATTCAATTCTTTTGGCAGAGACAAACATTGGGAGATGGAAAAAATAAATGGCAATTTTTTTATGGTGAAATAAAGGGGAGGAAGCAAAGCAAACAACTTACAGCCCTGAAATGCCATTTTATTATATCTAGGAAACCATGACCAAAAGATGCTAATTTGTCTCAACTCACTCACTGTGAGGGTTCCCTTTGATCCTCCTGCCTTTTCTTAGAGTGTGATGTTCTCCCATTTTAATGCAGTATCATCTGACATTGAGATGCAGGGAAAATTGTCCAGTAAACAGCTTTCTTGTACTGATTTGGAGCTTGTGGGAAAGATTATAGCATGAGCTGGAGCCTGCCACAAGAGAAATGGATTATTACTCTGGGAACACTTACATCAAGGAGGGCTCTTTTACAGCTGAAAGAGGCAACCTTTTACAAAGAGCTGTGTTCTGTGAACTCCTTGTCAGCTTGCTGAAAGTACTAACTCACTTACAGCATACAGGTCATTCCTCCCTAGGAACACAGGAGAAACGCCTTAGCGTGATATTTGTGACTTCTACTTGAATGTAAAGATGTTTTCTGCAAAATGACACCCCATCAAAGAAAAAAAACCAACTAAAAATCAGATTTAATGAGACAGACGGTTTAGGGAGGCAGGAGAAAATGGGTAGTGTATAAGACAGTACTGCTACATTCACAGTACCTTAAGCTTTCAACAAACCAGCCTTTGTGATCTGGATAAAACGGGAGTGGTGGCATTTTCCAAATGAAATCTAGTTCTGATAAAACTCAGAGCTGGGTAACAAGGTCTTCCTGAATTTTCCAATCCCTAAAATCCTGCTTTTCTTTCTATCAATTTGAGTATTATGATAAAAGCCTCACAAGGAAACACTTTTAATTTTGGTTTTGAAGGTTTTTTTTATTTTTTTTAAGTCAAAGAGAACTATAGAATAAATTATTACAAGGACATTAAAAGGATTTCATTTCCTTGAGCATGCATATGCATTCTGCTGCAGCATGTCCTCTCCCTCCCAGTGTAGCCATTGATCCACAGCTTTTATAATGAACTCTAATAACAACTCTATTACTGTAAGCCTTCTGATTGGCTCAGGCACCCACAAAATTAGCTACAAAGAAGCCAGCTTGTCAATATTAATTCCGCCACAGAGATTACTTGTTATGGTAGAACAAAGGTGTTTTGGCTCGAGCTGAACAACTTAACTCCTTGTCTCATAAAATTTAAGCTGCTATTGATCGCCTTCTCCTATTGTGCTGGAGGATTAAAAAAGCCGGGCGTGTGCACAGGCAGGCACCAGCACGCTGAGCCGCTCGGGTGCCTGCTCCCAAACCACCAGCCACCCCCTTCCCTTCCTTCCTTCCCTTCCCCTTCTTCCCACTCCCTGGCTGCTAAGAATCATTCAGTAACATGAAGCAAATTAAATCAATGAATTCATCCTAGCAGATGGGTGCTTTAACAGTCAGTTAGCCTTTAGATAATTGAGGCGTTGACTCCGGAATCATAAAATGGATGGCTCGTTTGTACATTTTACTGAAATAGATCACCGAGGTTAAATAAATGAAATCCCATTTGTCAGGCAGTAATAAATGGCCTCCCCTTCTGCAAACAGCTCTGTTTGGCCTAATAAATACAGGGATGTTACAGTGCTCCTCCCTTGATAGGGTTATGGCTTAATGAAATGGTCTTTCCTCTGCTTGTTTTTGCCTCCTCCTGCACCGTGTGATAAGTAGCGAACCAACGAAGCTTGTAATTACAATCTTACAGAGAACCCAGCCAATCTGTATATAAATCTCACCATCCAATTACAAGATGTAATAATTTTGCAGTCAAGCTGGTAATGAGGTCTAATACTCATGCATGTGATAATCCCCCCTGGATGCTGACTCTATCAGATGTTAGCTTTGTAATTATACTGGCAGAAAATCATTATTTCATGTTCAGCAGAAAAATGAGGTTGGTGGGAAGTTAATTTTCTCTATGCTCTGTGAAGCATAGACAAAATTTTAATGATTTAATCATTATGGTTATCCCTTTTGCAATTGACCCGCGTTACTTCTGTAGAAACATTGGCACATTTAAAAGTCCCTGTTACCCGATAAAGCTTGCCAGGTATGCAGCTTTTAATGTAAGAATAACCGTATACAATTAAACTATTAACCTGCTTGATAGGGGAAAAATCCATAGTTTTTATGTTTTCATTATTTACATGCAGGATCCAAAGGAATGTCTCTGTCCCATCCACACTGCGATAAAAAAAGACTCTTAAATAAAGAAAAAAGAAAAATGCTATAATTAGGATGTAAGCTCTCAGAGCAAAACAGCAGGTTCACAATGTTCACAATGGTATTTTAGCAGCTCAGTAATCTTTTGTTCCTTTCCAGTGTAGAAGACATTCATGAGATGTTTTACCTCTGCACAAAGAGCTTATTATGCCTAGTCAGCGTTTACACAAAAAATAGTTTAAAGGAATTGCTCATGATACACGTTTTTAATTGTTCTTTTCTGATTTCAAAATTTTCTTGTTATTTCTGTTTGTCCCGCCTGCCAAGGGGAAAGACAGTGACTCAGAGAAGTCACAATGTTGAGGTGGGAGAGTGAGAAAATAAACAGCAGTACAAACTGAAACTACAGGGAGTATTTCCATATTACAAACTTTACAAATTTTTTTATTGCAATGTAATATGCAATTATTACAAATATTACAACTTCATAGCAACTAGGATATTTAAGGATAAATTACCTCAAAAGATTAAAGTTAATGAAAATGTGATCAGATTCTTCTGTGCTAGGTTTTCAACTAAAGACTGGAAGACATGCATCTAAATAGTACTTAAACACTCTCCAAGTCACTTAGATTTGTAAACTTAATTCTGTTATTTCTAACGTTTGATTCTGTGCCCATAATATTTGCTTACTGGCTTGTATCATGTACATATGTATGTGTGTATGCATGCATGTATATATGTAGATAAATACACATATATATGCACTGCTTTTATAGCAGTTATAAAACAAACATTTTAAAAAGATTAACTGAATTTTATCTTCTGGAAATATCTTTATGCTTCCTTTTGAAAAGGCATGAGGGTTAAGACCTGTGCGGTGTTTCAGTTGATGACTTTCATGTAGGCTTGATCCGGTATGTCCAAAGGCTTACAAAACCAGAACCCAGCTAGTATATCAAGTATATAAAAGATAACCTCTAAAAGATAACCTCATATCTGATTGCTGCTAGACTTGCAAGGTAGACACAGAGCTTTTGTCTCAAGACAAAAGGCAGTTCTGCGTATTGTCCAGAGAGTGACCAGCAGGTAAGCTCAACTTCTGAGCCCTTGGGATGTGGTTGGTTCCATGTAACTTCAGACTTGGCCTTTTGTACCTGGGCGAGTTATCTAGAGCCCCTTTACAGCCAGTGAGCACACCAAGCCTGCCCTCCTCTTACCTAATGTGATGTCTCATATCTGCCTTTGAATAAGGTGATCTCTATCCCAGAAGTAGCTTTTGTCTGTTTTCTATAAAAAAATAGCAAATTAGTTGTTCAGATGTTGAAGACTACTTTGTAGGCCTCAAAGACTAGTTGAAATACATTCATACCTCCTTTGTTGAGCCAACCCAAAGTGGGTCTGGAGAAGGCCTGGGGTCTATCATGTATTATGTATTAAACTCCTAATCTAGTGATATAAGAAGGGCAACTTGACAGACACGAATCCTGATCTAATTATGGTTCTCAGCCTTAAAAAAGGATTATTTTTTAATGAGTCCTGTAACTCAAAGCACATATATATTTAGACAATTTATCAGACCTCTTAAGAAGAAAATCCTGACATTAGTTATGGCAATTCTACTGGTACTCTATATATTTTCTTCCTGCAAAAGAAGCAGAATGGTGATGAGGAATGCAGAGGAACTAAAATTAATAGGTTATTAAGAAGCAGTGAAGACTAAGGGACTTGAAGAAGAACATAGTACACTAGTCAAATGGACAGTCCTTTGCTGTCAAACCTATTGTGTGTAACGTGCTGGATGGAGTAATTTGAAGTACTTAATACCTTACTGGACACAAAATAAACTGTTCTGAGTTGGTAGAAACGTGAAGGTATTATTATAGACAGCTGAGTCCAGAGTAATAAAAAATGCAAATAAAATATTGGACTAAGAATAATATGGAAAATAAAATATTAAATGCCACTGAAGTCAAAGGCACTTCCTTTTCTAGAATGTTGCCATTTCTTTCATGCCATATCAATTAGAGTTCTCATCTTTTACAAATTTTATAACGAGTTTGCCATGTTTTGGCAAGGTGGTTGGGTTTAGATCTCTTCTTGAAGTCACGGTTTTAGGTAACATGTCTATATTTCCTCGAAAAAAAAGAGAAAAATCTAGATTCTATCAGTTTGTTCCATAAATAGTAGCCTTGGTGGAATGTGGTTTCCTAAAGATAAGCGTCCTGCGTTTTTAACTTTCCTGCACTTCAGAGACCCTCCTTGTCTGCATATGCCCTCATCTGATTGACTCAGGTATGCGCTTGGTGGGCAAGCAGCAGAATGCACAACAGCTAGTCTGCAGCAATGTGTTTGTGAGTGGATGGCAAGTGTGCATCTGCTGTCAAGCCAGTTATTTACCATCTTGCAAAATGGATACGGACCTGGCTGTTTAGCTGCCTTTTCCTGGGGAAGGGCATTGAGTGTAAAATGGAGCTTGCAAAACTGACACTATTGGCCTTTCTGTCTGAAATATTCATTAACTCTTAGATACTTTTGTGAAACACTGAGATGTAGAAATGAACCTGTTGTCCTGAACTCATGTCATTAAAAGATCTTAACTTTTAAATTTTTCTCTGGTTAAGGCATTGGATTTAAATCGAATAGAATCCTTTAAGTATTGCACAAGTATGGTGATGTTCTAGAGAGTGGATGTAAATGATGCTTTCTTTTTCCACATGAAGTATTGGAAACTTGAACTTGTCTTACAGGACTGTGACTAAGTGAATCTTTGCTACAAAAAGTTGTAAGAAGCAAAAGTGGTGACTCAGCTTCTCAATCAACTTCAGCAAAATGTTTTTATTTCATCTTAACCTCTGAAAATAATAGAGTTGGTATACAGGTAGTAGCTGTGTCTAAAATGCAGCACATTTCTGCTTTTTGATACAGCCTGCAGTAATGGTTGTTCTGTAGTCCAACTACTGGATCTCTCAGAGCTTTTTGATGCTTCTTCTAGTGTGCCATGGCATAGAGGGACGTGTCTGGAAGACTCCCAGTTCTTCAGGTTATACATGCTAGTTGTCAGGTAATCTGGGGGCTAGTTTGTTAACCTAGAGATGCTTCACTGAGAGAGAGCAATCCTAGATAAACAGTGGGCCATGACTGAGTCCTGAGATAAAATGTTAGGTAGAAAGGTTGCCCCAGTGCGCTTAGCACAGTCTCTGCCTGCATTCCCGAACACAGATTCACTTTACCCTACTTGACAGTTCTGGCATCTTCCTGGAGTGCCACAATCCCTTGGATTTCAGCTATTTAGAATCCTTGAGCCAAAGAGCTTCCCTTAATCATGTCTAGTTATGTTCAGCTCCATTTCAGTATGGATTTTACTTTCAAAACAGTGGAGACCAAGTCAGTAAGACTGCACACCTGCCTTGCAGAGGAACAAGTGTCTCTGTCTTCTCTGTGGACCTTGCCTTGGACATCCACTTTGTTTTATGACTCACATCCTGGGGCCTAATGGCAGCCAGGCCACAGAGGTGGAAACTTGGCACAGAAATTTCTGGAAACACTGTGAAACAGCCTTTCATTTTTGTGTGGGTTTACAAGAGATCAGTATAATTCTCTTTGAGCATGTTCAGTGGAATGTGTCATTCTAACTAAATCCGATCCTTAAAAGAATTTCCAAGTTCAGCCATGATTCACTGGGGGATTTTCAACAGCTGAACTCAATGAAACTGAAAATAAAATTCCTAGTGCATTTTGTGTGGAAAAGAGGAAGATTTTTTTTTGTGATGTGAGATGTTGCCAAAGCCTCATATTGAAGGGGTTAATTTATAAAAAGGCACTGGTTCTTAGTAGTTGCTAGGTAACATTGACCTTTTCCCAACAGCTCTATGCTGCCAAGGAGGGTGTTTTGGCAGAGGTAGTGATTCTGTCTGTCACTCAATGAGCTTGGTGGTAACCCATCCTGCAGGAAAGTTGAGAGGATATAACTTTGGAACAAACTGTCATCTTCCACCCATCCTGCTCTTCCATTCAGGTTTCTCTCTCTTCTTTAAAAAAGAGGAAGAACAGTTTCTCCAATTTGCCTGTGAAACCACATCACTATAGTTGTAAGAACTATCTGTCCTCCCCTGCAGACTGTGCACTAGATATGTGAATGACTGTGTTGTGGTTGTGACTACAAGAAGTCCCAAATTATAGTTGTGAAACCCTCTTTTCACAGTAGTAAAAAAGAAAGCAAGCCCATTTCCAAGGTGATTATTAAAACCTATTTTCTTTAAAATGAGTAAGAACTTCATAAAGCAATTAATTTTGAACTGGTGTTTTTTCTTGAATCTGATTTTATGTCAGTATTTTATATTCTGTATTAGGATCATAGAATGCCAGGTTGGAAAGGACCTTAAGGATCACCTGGTCCAACCTTTCTTTCTAAGGTTTCTTCCTTCCTCTTTCTTCCTAAGCAGGATCACTGCCCAGAGTTTTTTCTTTATTACCTTTGTGTTTTGTTGTATTTTTGAAGAGAAAGGGAAAAAAAAAATGCTTCAAAATACATATATTTTCCATGTTCACACCCAAATGATTTGTAAGTTGATGAGACAAACCTAATGACAAACAGTGTATTCAGCTCTGTGACTAAAAAAGTACAATTAGTTTTCTTTTTTTTTTTAATCAACATTTTTATATAGAAAAAGGTGCATAGACTTCATCCTTATGGGCCAAGGTAACTTACATGACAACTTGTTAAATCGATTTTATGCTTCTTTTAGATCTGCTATTCAATTTTTTAAAGTGCAGATACCATGGCAACCCCCTCTCTCATATGGAACGTATGCTGCTTTAGAGATAAAGAGCAAGTACATGCAAAGATGGAACAGGGTGACGTGTAAACTTTTTTTTTTATATTCACACTTCTTTGGAAAAAAAAAATGCTATAAAACCATCTTTTCTCTCAGCTACAATATATTTTGTTAAGCAAGCACACTTTGTACAATACAATTAATCCTTAGCTAGTTTCATGAATAACATAGAAGAAAATTGCACCCTATGCTTTTCTGATGTGTATATGCATGTAGATGTATATATACATATTTTTTCATATCTCTACACTTGTTTTGGTGTATAATAACTCTTTAAAGGTTGACATTAACAGCTTTATTTCTACTGATTTTCTTACCATTCCTTAATGTCAAGAATGTAGCACAGTTATTTGGTTTTGTTTTTAGTTTTATGAAAGAGCTGCATAGCTGCTAGGACTAGTTATTTTTAAAAGACAAAACACAGCTGAAGAATCAGATCTGATAAAAACGTGTACAAGGCTATCTTGGCACCTATTTAAATTGTCCAAATCAGAATTTTCAAAAGGAGGGTAATATCTTGGATTCTTCAATTAACTTTCTAAATATTTGACTTCAGAGGAGTCTGTTGGGGCACAGCAGTTTTGAAAATATGGTTTCTTAATTGAGTTGCTTTAGAAAGAGTTGGATTTATGTTGTGAGATGTTGTTTATATACAAAACAAGACAACTGATCAAGGAAACTGCCATTTCTTACCATCAAAAGCCAGTTTTCTTCTGTATTCCATACCTTTGTTTGAGACAGTATATACCTGAAATTTCAGCATCTTGCTACTCTTTATGTTTTTGTATTCAAGCCTGGTCCTGTGATTAAAGAAAGACTTGAAATATGATTACAGTGTGTACCAATACAAGCTGTGCACTCATTTCAGATTCCTGAGTAAGTTAAAGAAAAAAATTAAATATTTTTTCAGGATTTAAAAAGCACACTACTTAATCTGAAACCCTTGCTGTTATGAACCTCAGTTTTCTCATTCCCACCCAGAAAATCCAACAAATTACTCTCATGTGATCTTGTTGATGACACAGATGACTTCCACATGCTTGGGGCACTGGAGGAAGGTATGGTATAGGGTCCATCCTGCCTTTTCCAGCTTAAGGATCATTAGTATTTGCATTTGAGAGTCTTAAAATGTCATTATTGAAATCAAGCAAACACCCTTAACATCTTTCTCATATTTAAAACTTGGTTTTGCTGCTTTTTTGCCACTATTCTTTGGCTATCACTGCCCATTTCCATCTGTCTGCTTTCTGGTCACAGTTTTCAGCTTCAAGTTTTACCAGCTTACGTTTCTTTTTTACAAGCTTTAATAGCTTTAAAAGTTTAGTTTGTTTTTTATAAACTTGCAAAAGTCCAAAACTGATATATCAAGTATGGTTGTGGCTGCAAATCTCACAGGAAAAAAACTATCATAAGAGATTGACTGCAAATAGTAAAGGGAAATATAGGCTTTTCTTTCTTTTTCTTCCCACCTTTCTGCTGGCAGTATCTGGACCAACTGCCATTAAAACAGAGAATCCCATTAATAATATCAGGATGTATGCCAGACATCCAAGCATTACAGGAATTCACAATAGAAACTCCAAAAATCCTGAAAATTGCTATTAAAAAGTTAATTCTACAAGTTAATTCTGTGTCTTTGAATTATAACTAAAATCTCTGTCTGTGTTTAGGGGGATTGGATGCTGGAGTTCATGTTCACAATGGTTTTTCTTTGTTGAAATCAATTTGCCTGGACCAGCCACTTATGCTTTAACAAGAAAGTAATGTGGTGGTGAGAAAAAGCATGGCATATTGGGATGTTCCTCTGAGTGCTATTCCCTGAGGCAGCAGCTGGAGAGTATTGAAGGGAAGCTAAATCAACACTGACTACTTTTTTTTTTCCTTTTTTTTTTTTTTTTTCCCCAGAGACCAAACGTGTAACCTCTGTGATGCAAATTATATTTAAGCAGCTCTGGGGACTGAATATGGATTGGTGCTTTGGTGAGCCTGGGTCCCTCTATGTGGCCAGAGACAGTTAGTCTTGATATTATGAGGCCAAGTGTGATACACATTATTTGTATATAAATAAAGCATTTGGTTTAGTTTATAATTCTAAATGACAGATTAGAATTAATTTGTCCTTTATTTCAGTTTAGTTTTTATGAAATTATTACTTTCAAATTTGGTAGCAGTGTTGAAAACTGAGATAACTGAAAAACATATTACCCAGCTTGGTCTAATAAATGCATATTGAAGGGTTAACTTCAGTCAAAATATACTTATTCATTAAAATACACTGAAACCCAATATATTATAAATGTAGATAATGCATCTTGTAGCTTCCCAGCTCTGAGTTCATCACTGACTAGAAATATTAAAAAGTATGTTTTACAAATGTTTTCAAATAATGATACCTTCAGGACAATAAATGAACTGAAAAATTCTCAAAGTCTCAAAGGTCTGTTTGTTAGGTTTCAGCAGTTATTATGAGTAAATTCTGTAATGCAGATAGTAGGAGCGCTAAATAAGCTGTAAATGATACGGAAAATATATTTTTTACTTATACATTGTAATGAATATTCAGGAAATAACAGTAAAATTAAGGTGTATAGAAAGACTGATAGATATGGTTCTATTCTACTTTAAAAAAAACTCTTTTGCTGTCTTTAATTTTCACTTGTGCAAAATAGTCTTGTTGCAGTTATTGCATATATTTAAAAAAAACTAGATTAGAAAAAAATCCCCAAATTAAGTTTTTTATTATTTTAATAGTAATTTGTATGACAATATTTTCTTAATTGTACTTTTTTGTAAAGCAATTTTTAAAATTTGCCATCAAATAATTTATTTACATATTTAAAGAAAAAAAAATTTGCTCAAGTGACATCTTTGTTTTCCTCTCATACAAAAATCTCAGTTTAACAAACTGAATAAGCTTCCAGCTCCAGATCTGAGGCAACCAATTCAAAGCATAGGTTTCAAGTAAAAACATTTCAGCAAATTGCTGGATAGACTTGGCTTATTTTCCTCTTGGCACTACTACTCAGCCTCATATGATTGTACTTTATTTTGAGGAAAGACCCAGAAGTAAAAAAATCCAAGAAAGAAAAACCCCACCACTACCACAAAAAATGCCGTTGAAGAAGTTTTATGTTAAGGTGCATACTTCACATGAAATAATCCAATTATTTTCTTTGTTTCGCTTAGGCTTTGGAGGGGTGGTTGACAAAAACAAAACAAAACAAAAAAAGAAGCAGCACTTAGTCTAAAAAATAGGCTTTCCCTATAATAATTATCAAAGAAAGAAAATTTTGTCAGAACTTGCCTAATAAAAGGTTGTCATAACTCTTATTTTGCCTCTCTCTGTTGTTATGTATTTTGTAAAAGGTAATCCTCAGTAATACCAATTACAGGATATCCTTAATGCAGTCAATTAGAATGTTGATTTAGTCTATTAAATGTAAAATGTTTTAACTGAAAATGAAACATCAATAACAGCAATTTAATTATCCAACACAGTGTATTTTTTAATAGTAGTCAAAAAACTAACACTTAGAAATATTTCTTCTTCCAAGATAAACATTATTTTAAAGAAAAAATTTGAATAAGCCTCTGGTTTAGGAAATGAGCGTGAAAAATCTTCAAAAAATTGTACAAGTTCCCATTAACTGCCATTTAAATGTTGTCAGTCAAATCTGTTTGCGTCTGGTACTGATGCCATGTGAAATTTATTTATTTAAACTTTCAGTCACACATGGAAAGTTTTGCAGATGGTGTCTCTTCTCGTCTGTTTTTTTCCAATTTCCCCCCCAAACTCTAGTTCTTACTCTCTCGACCCCCCAATTTGATTTCTCCCCTTTCTAAAAAAAAAATAGATCTAATCAGTAGCATGTTAAACAAGAGGGGATCTTTTATGTATTCTGTGTTAGGACAAGGAAAGCATCGCTGTAGATCACTAGAATAAACAACTCGGGCTGATTCAATTACAATGCCAGGACCAGGCTTTTATCTGCTGGTGACATCATTTCAATCAAAATGTAAAATAATACAATCCAATAGATGCAAGAGGGAGAGATAGGACACAGACTGCTGCACTTAGTCATTTAATAAAAAAAAGTGGAAGAAAGCTCTTTCTGACAGGCTGCTAGGACTTCCATTTCCAAAACTCTATTACCTTGTATAATAGTATTCAAAAGAATTGAATGCAGGAAATTGTCTATTACTTTTTATTAGTAGAAGCTGTTATGTAGGATACAGCCTGCTGCACTGTTTTTTCTTTGTTCCTTTAATTAACAAAAGCATGAAATCCTTCTATTGGCAAGTACTTGTTCCAGGGCTTCTGTTGCCTTCTCTTTTTACTGAAAAGGTGCATTTGTTTATTTTTTTTTTTTCTTCTTTTCTCTGAATGTCGTTTTTTTTTTTTTTAATACTAAGAAACTAATTTTTTTTTTTTTCAAGTCACTGTAATCTAAAGTCTATCAGTCACCTTAATGGGCTAGGAGAGAGTGGAATGCAGATACAGTTCTGTAGTTGTGCAATGTTTCTTAGAAGAAAGTTTCACATTTGAGGAGTGAGGGAAAGTCAGATTGTAACCATGTATATTCTACTGCCAGTCTTCTGGCTGTTTTACTTGCCAGGTGAAATTTGCTTTTGTCAATTTATTGTGATTGAAAAAAAAATAATGATATATGTCGATTTGATAGATGCGTGGTGCAAAGAAACATATTCTTTCTTCAGGCCATATCCTTGATCCTATAAGATTGTCTGTGACAGGAAAGGGCAAGACATTGTACATATCATTAATCTGGCCGTCCTACTGAATTCTCTTAAATTTTAGCAGGGATAAAACTAGTAGACCTGATTACAATGAGTTGTGGTTTCACTGACTTCTACATTTATATGTATATAATATACCAGAAAGCTGACATAAAGAGTAGAATGCTAATGTACCTTTGGAGAGAATATTTTTCACTGATTTTAATGATTAATTGCATATATAATTCAAGTTCACTGGTCTTAGTAACTTTATTAAATAACTTCTCTAGCTAAATTGTGATATGGGGTGATGAACAGGATGTTGCCAAGGGCAAACAATGACTACTACAGTGGTCACTGAAGCACCCTTCCCACCATGCTTACTCTTTTAGGGTGTGTTATGAAGAAGCAGATTGAGTCAAATGATTAACTGCAGATATTATCCAAGGAAATGTTAAGTCCTTAAATTATTTTTATCAACATTTTCTTTACTAGTGCTATGATTTGTTCTTCTTCTTTTGCACCTAACAATAGCAGACAGACCTGAGCTCTGAGGTTGCTGGTAGCCTGGAGAGATGTTGGCTGTATTTGGTTTACAATGGCAAAGTTTTGTAGCTACAGGTGTGGCTTCTGTAAAAAGCTGCTAGAAGCTTCCCCTATGTCAGACAGACCCAATGCCATCCAGCTCCAAGACAGATGCACTACTGGCCAAGGCCAAGCCAATCAGCAATTGTGGTAGTGCCTCTGTGATAAAATATTGAAGAAAGGGGAGAAGCTGCACGACAGCAATTGCAGCTGGAGAAGAGAGGAGTGAGAATATGTGAGAGGAACAACTCTTCAGACACCAGGTCAGTGAAGAATGAGGGGAGGAGTTGCTGCAGGTACCAGAGCAGACATTCTGCTGCAGCCCCTGGTGAAGACCATGGTGAAGCAGGTTGTCTCCTTGCAGCCCATGGAGGTTAATGGTGGAGCAGATATCCAGCTGTAGCCCATGGAGGATCTCATGCAGGAGCAAGTGGGTGCTTGAAGGACTCTGTGACCCCATGGGAAGCCTATGCCGGAGTAGGCTTCTGGAAGGACCTGTGGTCCAGTGGAGGGTGGAGCCTATGCTGGACCAGGTTTGCTGGCAGGACTTGGGACCCCATGGGGGACACACCCTGGAGCACTCTGTTCCTGAAGGATTGCACCCCATGGAAAGGACCCACACTGGAGCGGTTTGTGAAGAGCTACAGCCTGTGGAAAGGACTCATGTTGGAGAAGTTTGTGGAGGATTGTACCCTATGAGAGGGACTCCACACTGTAGTAGGCTAAGAGTGTGAGGAATCCTACCCCTGAGGAGGAAGGAACAGCATAGACAACGTGTGCTGAACTGACCACAACCCCTATTCCCCATTCTGCTGTGCCACTTGATGGGGGAGGAGGTAGAGAAGTCATGAATGAAGCTAAGCCCAGGAAGAAGGGAAAGGTGGGGGGAAAGTGTTTTTAAGATTTGGTTTTATTTCTCATTATTCTGCTCTGATTTGGTTGATAATAAGTGAGACTGATTTCTGCAAGTCAGCTCTGTTTTGCCCATGACACTAATTGCTGAATGATCTCTCCCTGTGCTTGTCTCAAACCATGAGAACTTCATTACATTTTCTCTCCACTGTCTAGCTGAGAAGGGAAATGATAGAGCAGCTTGCTGAGCACCTGGCATCTAACCAGGGTCAACCCACCACATGGCTTTATGCCTTCTCTTGCTAAGAAAGAGATTTCTACTATTCTGGATGGTATTATTTTTCCAAGCATATGGTAAGTTTTTTCTGATGATTTCTAAAAAGGATACATATGAGGATGAAGTAATAAAATGCTATTTTGGGAATGAACTAGCAATGAATATAATCACTGAATAATGTGATTACAGCATGATGGACAATTACAGTTTGAGATCATACCACAGCACCAAGGAACAGAGACAGGTACATGGATCTTCAGCTGTCTCTGAGACCCATCACAGATTAAGATACACACTAACTTAGAGAAGGGTAATGCATTTACATGTGTCAGTGATTAGGAGACTCCATCATCAAAAATGGAGATATGAGCTGATTGTAGGCACCATAGACATAGTGCTGGAGAATAGACATTGGTCAGAAATTCATTGAGTCTTCATGTCGATTTGGATGTAATTCATATAATCTAAATCTTAAAGCACAGGTTTAACCTAAAAAATGCACATATGTCAAATTCCATGAATCAGAACTAGTACTTTCCTAGAATATCTGCCATATTCAATCACAAAGTGCTTTTATTATCTCATGTAGGCATGAAAATGCTGTGTGAGAATTCAGTACCTATCATGACCAAAGTCCTCACTTAAATATATATAGTTGAGACCCTTTAAAGTCATCTTTTGTCACAGGAAAATAAGCCAGGAGGAATTTAATAACTGAAATCCAGAACCATTCTGATGTAAAATGTTTTTGTGTGTCTTGAGGATACAGTCTCCTCTGGATGAAAGTTGAACAACTCAGTGCCACTAGGGTGGAGCAAATGTTCAGTTTATAATGGAAAAATTGTTTTCCTAGAATTTCCAAAAAGCATGATAGATTAGGCACATGAATTTAAAAAACAAAATGAGGCAGTACTTGTTGGTCCTGATTCTCCAGCAGTATAGCAGTAGCAGAACCAAAAAATACAGAGATTCTCTGCTGAATGCTCCTCTCTGTTCTGCTCTACTACCCTGATTTTCACTGCACACATCTCTGCCCAACTCTTAAGAATTTTAGCTCCATTTTCCAGTCCAAATGGGTTTACTCCTTTCTCTGGAGTCAGCTCTTGATTTACTGTGTTTAGCCTGATGGTTTTGTTCTCCTGCAATTTCTTGACTTCTCAAGCTCTGTTCCATTTGAATTACAGGAGTATTCTTTCCTGAAATCTAAAGGTTATGAAGTCCTGTCCTAGCTGGAGATTGTTTCAAGGTCTAGCCAGAAATGACAACTTTTTATTTTAATAGGGATTATTTTTCCATTCTTAGTTATCAATATGTTTAGAAAATACTTGAAGTAGTTCATACAACTTTAAATGACTAAACCTATAATAAAACCCCCCATTTTTATCCAAGAAAACTTTATTTTATACTCCAGGTCTTAATAGATCTGATGCATTTCCATAGTTCTGATTAAATACATCTGATGTAACAAAATATACAGAAATTTGGATAATTATTAGTTTTTTTTGTTATTGCTGTGGTTTTTTTTTTCTTTCTTTTTGTTTGTTTTGGTTTTTTTTAATTATAACAGAAAACTGAGCCAAAATAGCAAAACCCTGACTGTCACTAAAGGAGGCAAGCTGAGCATCGTATCTACTCACCTCACAGCTTGTTTAGAAGTCTTGGTGTTTCTGTATCTTTCAGTGCAGGATGATGTGCAGTCTTTGGGTGTACTAGCACGTACTGAATTTATTACCCTTTTCTCAAAATTTGACTTTTGGATATAGTTTTGCAAAGTGCTAGTCTTATGTAAACAGGGAGCAGGCAAGAGCAAGATTTGGGGTTTTTTACAGCTTTCACACTGCAATTTCAATCTGCATATCAATGAGAGTAGATTATATTATGGTTTTAGAGGTTATTGGTTCCAATTGCTGGCCCTCCATTTCACCATTATCTTAACCTAAGTCATGCTTCGTTGCACATGCATGTTTGATGAGCAGGCTGTGTGTCCAGAAAGATTTATCAAAGAAAGCTTATACAGGAATGTACTTCATTCTGTGAGCATCTTGTCACATGCAGTTCCTTCTATGAGAAGTGTACATGTTAGACCTGTACATGAAAGTACCTATTGATCTGCTGTTTAATGTGAACACTGCAGCTGATGAGGTTTACCTAAACCACTTTGCTGTCCATACATAAGTGGACTTATGCACCTAGAGGCTTAGAATGAATTTAAGCCTGTGGACACAAACCTGATATTGTAAACTGTGGCTTATCTGCTTTGTGTTGGCTTCCAGGCATCTTGTCTTCTTTTATTCCTCCAGAATTGTCCCAAGCTGGATCAATCAGAGCAGTTTAGGCCATCTGGAAGCAAGAAAGTAGATGTTCCATCAAAATCTAAACCCTTTAAAAACCTGAGCGCAAGAAATGTTTAGAGACTGTACTGGATAGTGACTGCTGGGATGGGGCCCTTCTGAAAATGCAGCAGCAGGTAATAACACCCTTGGCAATTTGGCTGAAGAAGTAGTTAGCGAAACCATTTCTGAACACACTGAAGTCATCAGAGGCTCAAACTGAAAGGCCTTCACTGCTGAGAGGGCTCTCTCTAGAAACAGGCCAAGCAAGCGGCTGTCTGGGGAAGCAGCATGACTGCGATGGGGCTGGCTGCTGTTACTGCTGCTAGGGAAAGGGTAAGTGCGTGTGGGGCAGCCCCTGCATCCAGAGGGGGTCCACACCCAGCCAGTGGAGCTGTGCCTCGCATCAGTGCAGGTAGGAGAGGACCTGTCAGCTCCCTGCTGCTCCTCAGCCATAGTGCCTCTTCTCCTCCCTGCAATTCCCTTACCCATGGCAAGAGTGTCCTGCTCCCATGGTAGTGTTCAGAACGCAAAACTCAATTTTGCTGCCATTACTGAGAAGTCTGGGCCAGCTCCGACTGCCTGAAAGACTTCAAATCAGTATTGTCTGTGGAGGGGCTGAGCTGGACTCACTTTTCTTCTTTCCTGTTAAAACTGCACCACTATGTGTAGAGTAGTCTGAGGGAGAAAAATTTGGCAGCCTGGTGGTTGCAGTATTTACCGGGGAGGGGGATCAGGGGGATCTAGCTGTTGTGTAAAGGACTGTTTATAAGGTGGCCAAATGAAACAACAAACAAAGAAGGAAAGAGAAGTTAGAATGAAAGAGGATAGCAAACGGCAAAAGGGCTCACAATGAGAGGAGAATTTGATTCAGCAAATTCTGTTGTATTTGTTAGTTTTTGATAATTTACTATGAAAAGGCAGCTTTAAAGAGATTTTGACTGTGAATGCAGTCTCTTTCTGTTTTCCACTAACAACAGAAATTTCTTATAAAGACAACTGGTCTTAAATATTCATTCTTCCATCTCTTAGCTGTTCTGGGTGGGAAATGCATAGTTTTGAGAGGAGCTGGATCAATAATCTTCCTAAATAGAAAAATACCTAGGAAAAGAACCAGTTTTTGTAAGGTTTCCTGTGTGTCATTGTAGCCAGCCTGTTTTGGAATGTGGCTTTGGGTTCAGGGATTTAGTGGCAAGCTCAGATCAAACACCACAAACTCAGACAGTGAGTTACTGCTAACATGGAAAAAGTGTTATGGGAGCAAAAGAAATGTTTGGTATGGTTGTCTTTGCATTAATACAGGCACATGTGAAAGGTTCCTATCCATATTTAACAAATATCTTAATTACGACATATTAATTTCCAGTACATTGAGATTATTTAAATTATTTTAAACAGCATTCAGATAAATACTTTAAATCAGTTGCAACATGTATAAAATCTATATTAAGATGACTTTGACTTGGTAAGACTAATGCCAGAATGATCAATAATGGCATGAATAAAGGACATTTATCCTACAGTTCCACATATGGAGAGATCTGCAAGCACCACAAAATAAACTGCTTGCCACTTTATCTGTTGGTGCTGTTAAAGGGAACAGAAACCCTGCATGAAACTGGATCTGTCCCTTGGCAGTGATCCCAGTTAAGCAGGCATGTAATTTATCAATGTGCCAATAACATCTTTTCTGTGATATTTTTTTCCTCCCAGAATTTTGCATTGATAAAAGACCTCTTCAACCAATAATCATGCCTAATATTATCTCATAGAATAAAACTACCTCTGCTTTAGTCTCCATTTCTTGCTTTGTACAACTCGGAGTACCAGAACAGATCAGTGAAGAATTAACCATTTTTGTTGACTGAGTTAAACTTCTTTGTTAAAGGATAAGCTACTAAGTGTATATTATAGGCACTGAAAGCAAAATGTAGTTTCTGTTCTGTGTAGACTGTTATGTGATGTCTTGGGAGACGTTTCAGTCCTCAGCTGTAACTCCTGATTCACAGCCTGCCTCAAACCTTCCTTAAAAGTGAACATGGAGGTCTTTGTTTCAGCTTTGACCAGCAGGTGGGCCTGAGTTTAAGAAGTTAAGTCAGTGTACATTCTATGTTCTTATTTGGTTTCACCATAGCCAGTATGCTATTGCTAATTATAATATAGTATAAATACGAGCCCCCTAGGACTTGATTTAGATTTATGGGTTTGGTTTTTTTTCCCCATATCTTTTTCTTAGTGAAGGCAGTAAAAACATGCTGCTTTTTCTCATTCCACTTCTTCAGTGAAGCTGCTTAAGAAAATGAGATACAACAAATCCATTTAGGATTATGTTGAAAAAGCATCTCTGCTTTTAATATTAACCAGATTTTTACTGCTAAGTTTTGCTGGCAAATCTCTGAAAGTTTCAGCTTGCAACTTATCCGGATCACTTAAATCTACAACACTGGCTTTGCAGTCTTGCAAGAACATCTGTTTTGATTTCCAGTGCTAGATTTTTTAGGCCTAGAATACTCTTCTTTAGTGTTTTAGGAGGCTTTTTTCAGAATCTTCAAGGGCCTTAGTTTTAACTCCAAAATGGAATGAAAATTAGGAGGAAGTACCTCTGTGGAATGTTCCTTGTGCTGGTATTGTCACTGAATATATTCAGTGTAAATTGACAAGGAGACAGCTGAATGTCCATGTCAGAGTGACTTTTCTATGACTTCAGTGAAACCTGGCAGTGCAGTAACGTTGTGCACTATACCTCTTATTGTGTTGTTACTGGTGCATAGTTTGTATACGTATATGCCTTTATATTGTAAAGTATGAATAGTTAAACCCTAGAGTAATGAATATTATTGTGTCTAGTAGCACAATTACTTTTCTTTGATGGTAAATAGAAGTATTTGGTGGGGAAAGTATTCGTCTGAATCTAAATTTTTAAAAATTATTTTATCATTTTCAAAATGAAACACCTGAAAAAAGCTGATGTATTGCAACCAGATGGTGACTTATCAGGTAGAGAAAGGACTAGTTAGACATCTGTTCTTTAAATTGATTCATCTTTCTAAACACAAGTGTTAATAATGATATTGTGTACATACGCACAATGGAAACCAAAGCAGGTATGAATTAACTCTGGTTATCACTGAAAATTGTAATGAGTGTTCCAATGGGAAAAATACCTCACTAGTTGCTCTCACAAGCCTCTCAGCTTAGCAGAAAAAATATTGATTACTTGGAGCTCATTGTCAGTTCCAAATAAGTATTCCTTAAACTTGTTATTTTATACATGAGATAATTTATTTATTTTTTTTAGTCCATGTATGCCACTCTACTGGCTAAACCTTTACATTCTGATACATATCTCTTGTATATTAACACAAATACCATAGTATTGATATTATTTTATTCCAACCTTCAATTCAAGCTGTCTACCAAAATAAATCCATCTCTTTTTTATACACATTCCAACCTAAAAAATAATTGTCTTTATTCCATAGTTGCTAGCAGCTTATATAGTGCCCTAAAATCTCAGTTACTTAATGATAAAAAGCTAGTATATGCATTGTTCAGTTGTACATTTATTAACAAAAATTCTAATTAAGCATACCTTTAAGTGGCCTTTGTCATACCTTCACTGTTGGATACTATGATCATATGGGATTTTTTTTTAGCATAACTCATACAAAAAAATAAGCACTTTATTTAATTTTCAATTACTTTGGTTTCTTCTAAATGTTGTTAACTTTATTTTTTTGGGGGTAGGTTAATTTTTAAACAAAAATACCATTTTGAAAACAAAAGTTGAATAAGATTACACCCTCACCTCCCTCTGTACCCAAAGTATAGAAACAAACCTTCTTGGCACACTCAGAAATTAAGATGTTAAAAATGTTGCTGTGAAAAAAAATGGCATTTAAAAAAAATGTCATTTAAAAAAAATGGCATTTAAAAAAATCTCCTTTTCCCCTTTTTAAACTGTAAGTATTTGGCAAGTTTTCCTAGAGCTTTTGAAAAGCTTTATTCATGATAATTCTTTTCTATGGAAAAAAATATATGTATATATTTTCAACATTTTCCCAGCTCCAATTCTGAGAGTCCCTAGGAAATGTGTGTGTGTGTGTGTGTGTATATATATATATATATATATATATTCGTTAATATCAGCTACTAGAAACGGTATTGGGAGTTCATGATTGTATAAATTATTATGATAGATGTTAAACCTTCTTTATTGTAAAGCATTAGTGTAGCAATTTGATAGTTTTCAAATATAAGCTGTTATTACTTATGTATTTGAAAGGATAGCCATTATTTGTGACATCATGTATTTGTTATTTCTTACTCACAGTACACATAAGTTTGTTCATTTAAGTCACAACATATCAGTGGTCACTTTCCACTACCTAGTCAGGAAAAAAACCCAACCAGATTAATGAAATGCAAATAAGGAATAATATTTTTGTTCAGTTGAATCTATGAAATTTTCAGAATGTGCATGAAAACTTGTTGAACTCAGGAAAGATTACAAAAAAACAAACCCTCTGTCAATTGCATGAATTTAAAATTTTTATTATTCCAGTGGTTTTTAAACAGTCCTTTTCCTGATTTACCAGCCCATGATAGTTGTGTGGATGTTGTAACACAGCCTATGAATCTTTGTTAATATCAGGTGAGAAAAAATGTATTAAAAAATTGTTTATGTAAATCAGTGACCACTTCATAATTCTGTCCACTTCCGCTAGCTTTTAATTGTGCTCTGGTGCTCATGTATTGAAATCTCTCACATTATGTGTCTTTTATTAGAGGTTAGCATATATTTCTATGACTAACTGCAAGGCTGGATGGGTAAAATGAAAAAGAAAGGTGGGATCGTGTTTTCCTCTTCTGTCTCTCTCTCTCTTTCAGTCTCCCCCTCTTTTCTAAACAAGCTAAGAGTTTTTATAATTCATCACCTGGCTGACAGATGAGTTCTGCTGGAGAATATTAGAAAATGTCTCAAATCTCATATATATGCTAATGGTATGCTGAGACTGGTTGGTGGTATGCCGGAGTTTTTAATCTGTCTCGACCAGTGTGGAAAGTGGAGGAGACAAGTCATTGCACTCGACAATTTATGATCAAACAACTGAATTGTAAAGGAAGAAGGACATGCAGAAAAGGAGAGTAATTTTCTGATTTAACAGCGTTGTTACTACAAATAAAGAAATCTTGATTTTGACTGCACTCGACATTAAATGAGTTTCCTGTGCCCTGCTCTGAATTTTTCATTTTCAGATTTGTATAAAGCACCCTGCTTAGATACAAGTGACAGATAAGGAGACGATTGCATATGGAAATCAAATGTGTATAATAAAGCCATCTTCTGTTTATTAAATAAACACATGTAGATGACTTCCGTGGAGAATGCACTGATAATTCTTCATTGTGTTCTAGTTTTTTTGCAAGTCACAAGGAATCTTATTTAACAACCACGAATGACTAGATGCAAGCTTTTCTGTTTATTACCTTATAACAAACCAGGCAGTCTAATATAAGGCATTTATAAACATTTTATTTTGATTCTTTAGTCCAAGTGTTAGCTGTAGCAGTACAATATATTAGTGTTCATGCTATTAGAGTTCTGGAAGCTGCATTGGTGTATTAGTATTTTCTGAATATTATGTTGTCATGATAGAAATGATAAAGATTAGCCAGATAATATGAACGTTATTGTAAAATGAAACTCCAGGTCAGGTGAACTGTAACGCTTTAGTCTTCAGATACAAGAAATATAACAATATATATCCAAAATTAAGACCATGGGGTCTGCAGTCAGCTTGGCAATGATTTCTGATTCAGCTGTTTAAGAGTCTTAGTTTCACATGCAAAAAAACAGTTGAAGATCATCAGGGATGTATTTCCATTTCTATTTCTCACTGTTGTTGTTGTTTTTTTTTTTTTTTTTTTTTTTTTTTTTTTTTTCAGATATAGCCTTCCCATAAATTATGTTAATATATTGCAGTGTTGGGTTACATCATGAATACATGTTGGTGTTTTTCCTGAAAGGGCTTTTATATTGGAACTGAGGTGCTTATAGGCATTTTAAACTAAAACAAAAGACTCTACTCACCTTCTACTTCTGGAGAATTACCTTCAAACTTAGATTTTGGTTCACATTTTCATTGTGAGTATAGATAGAAAGAAGTGAGCAGGGAATCAGTAACGTCCAGACACTGATGAACTATTTTATTGAAAATTATTGGCCATGTCAAAAGAGGCCTACAGTTGGTAGCTTGCTCTAGCAGGGCTGAGATTAAGTCTTCCCCTGTATCTATCAATATCAGCAGCTGCATTAGGAGGGTTTTAGACTGTCAGCATTTTTTTCTCAAATTATCAGCAGCATCATCCTGTACTTTTGCTCTTGCTTGAACTCTGCTTTGATGTTTTAGTTTTGAAAAAAAAACCCAAACGAACACCCCAAAAGCAAAGCATGCCCACCTCCTGCCAGGCATTTACTGTTGAATGAGAGGGGGGTTGTGAAATACTGGTTCAGAATTCCAAAGCACCAGGCGGCTTCTCTGCCTGGGGTAACTGTAATGTGAGCTTTGGCATAAGTGCATCAGAAAATCCACATGGATTTCTGGGTATGATTGGAAGTGATTGCTGTGCATGGAAGTGCACAACCAGTTCAAACAAGACTAGATAAGCTGTGTTGCAAAGCCATATGGCTTAGTTTAAATAGCACAAAGAGGAAGTCTTTGATCATGGCCTTTGATCATGGTTAACCCTAAATGAAGTGGTGGGCTAATGTAGGTAAAAAGGTGTCAGAATCAAAGCAGCTAGAGGCTGGTAAGAGTCTAGTAAAAGAAGGATTTTGGAGAGGACCTTGGTATGCAGATAGTTTCTTTGATTTTAAACCTAAGGTAAGGAAGAAAAACTGTAGCAACTTGGGCACCAGTGGAGAAGACCAAAATATGGTAGAAACTATGAAGATGACTGGATGCAGAAAGCTGTAAGGTGTATGTTATCCTTCAGTGAGTTTCTGACAGAATTTACATATGCATGAAGGGTCATCCCATAATGTTCAGGGGGAAAAAAAAGGTGTGAGAGCTAGAAACACAGCTAGAAATGAGGATAGAATACAGAAATGCATTTGAGGATGACAGATGAGATGAAAGGAAAAAGCATGAATTTAACTGGAGTTGCAGATGGGTTGACTGGCAGCTCCTGAGATGAAAAGGAGACCTCTAGAAGTATGTGAAAATGATGACAAGGCAGAAGAAAGTACCTGTATGTGAAGGAAATCTGTGGAAGAAGTTTGTTTTGTAGAAGAAATGATGAGGTGCAACAGCTAGAGACAAAATATTGAGCAGCAAGAAAGAAAAGATTTAGTAAATAGTAATAGTAGGGGCTAGCGGCTGAAGAAGAGAAGAAAGTGGAAAGCAAAAAGATAGAAAGAGAAGGCCAGAGCATCACAGGAGCTTCAGGTTTCTTTTTTCATCAGAAATATTAGACTGGCCATCAGGGTGGATCTAGAAAACAGTCTGGTGCAAAGTCTGTCCAAGTGTAATGCTGTGGGGGTTTGTCATGAGTGTGAAAGCCATTCTGAAGAGGCTCAGGAGGAATCCTTTCGCTGTCATTCCAACATTTAACTGTCAAAATAAGAATCCTGCTTGAGCAGCTCAAAAAGGGCTGTGCTAGGTAGGGGAAAATATTCAAAGAACTTTGTAGCAATTCTGTTTCCTAGACCTCAAGGGCTAATGTTTTGGAAGATTGTAAGTATCATCAGGATTGGTGAAAGCGCCAATGCAAAGTTTGAGATGTTTGATTGCTTGAAGAAGCATTCTTGGATTTTTACTAATCTGACTGATAAGAGAATGGACAGTAAAGAGGAAGTAAATTCTGTGAGGATAATAGCAAAGTGGGTAGTTAAAAATAGGGACGCTTAATTTGGATAGTGAGATTCAACTGGAAACTGCCTCAATGATTCATAGGGACTGCACAACAAAGCAGAGGAAGTCAAACAAAGAGTCAGATGTTAAGCAACTTTCTAAGAAAAGCAAAATAGAATAGCTGTTATCACTAGAAAAGAGATATGGAAGGAGCTTAACTGTTCAGGAGCTGGTCTGGTACATTTTGTCACATAAAGGCCTCTAATAGAAGAAAGAAAAAGAGGTGTGAGTGAGCCACAATCTGAATGGTAATTTCTTTGGGGAAGACAAAGTACCTTTTGCCGTTAACATGCTGGAAATCAGAAATTGAACTCTAATGTCTTAGAATAATAAAAATCTCTATTGTCCCTGATGTGAACGAGGACTTTCTTTTTTTTTTTTTTTTTTTTTTCACTTCTCTATTATAGCCTGAAGTGTAAATATTGGTAATAATGGAAATAAACAAAAGCAAAGTAGACTTCTTCAGTAGGAGGTTGTTGAGCTAGCCAAGGACAATGTTACTTTAACTTTGGTTTTGGACAGAGAAATGTTTAACAAGGGAGCACACTATCTCTTGCTTTCCTCCATCCTCATCCCCTCTAGTTCTTTTCATTCTTCATCTTGTTTGCACAGCTCAGGACCTAGGACACTGGCAACACCTCACTGCCAACTGCAGGCAACTTTCTTTTTATCATGGTTGTGGAGGAAGCAGTATTTTTGAAAGGTACTTAAGTAGCATTTTAGGAGTCAGGAATTGTTGTTCCACTTGTTTTTGTAGAAAATTCACAGGACCAAGCACGTATACAACAATAATATTTTTCTAAGCCTGAGACACGTAAGTAAGATTTTTGAAGCTGCTTGAAAGTTCTACACAAGGTAAAGTGGAAAGTAGGTACTTTTAAAAGTGTCACCCACGGTATTTTAGAAAATGTCTTACATTTTGAACATATGGGTCCTCCAAAATTATTGTTTCAAATATGTTATTAATCTTAAAAAAGCAAAATAAACTCAGAAATCCCAAAACAGCCAAGATGTACTTTGAATATAAAAATGTGAATTAATAGATGCTGCTTTTTTCGCCCATGTTCACACAACAAGAACTGTCTACACCACTGTGCTTGACTGCCCTTTTATTCTATAAAGGCAATGCCATGAATAAATAAAGCTGAAAGTGTGAAACAGCTTAGAGTTGAAATGTGCCTTTAACAGGGCATAACAAAACTTTATTGAACATCTGTGCCTATGAACAATGCCTCATTTCAATAGTGCCAGCAGATGGCACTCTTTATACTAAGTAGCTTTCATGGGAAAATTTATTTTTTTTTTCTTTTTTTCTTTGTTTCTTAAATATTAGGAGTTACTATCCCATGTAATGGTTCTTCCTGAAACGAGAAATTGGTCTACACAGAACTTTGAATGAATAACTATTTTTATGATGGTTTGTGTAAACTGATACATCCCTTTCTCAATACTTTGGAAAAATTAGGTGAAGGAGTTCAGTATGGCTGGAGAGTGAGCACTCCTGAGCAACCACAGATTAAGGTGAAGGAGCGTGTTTCTGGGAACGTTTTGGAACTGCTCTGTGTTTCTAGTGGTTAGGCATTTCCAGGCTGAACGTTGTGTACTTAACTATGCTTAGCCAGTTAATTCTGGATGTTTGCAGTGTGGCATTTGATACCTTTTCCTGTTCCAGCAGAGGAGATATCAGAGGAGTAAAACACAGAGGTCTCCTGGCTGTACTGGAAGAGGGAAGACTGAGGAGGAAGAAGGACTGAAAGTGGTGCTAGTCTGATCCTGCAGGAGAAGTTCAGGACTATGGAAAGAAGCTGTCTGCGGGTAGGAGCCATGTCTCTTCCACCTCCTGTGTTGGGGCTGGGAAGTCTCTGTGTGAAGCTGACATGCAGTGGTGGCGAGGATCCATCTGAGCCTCACCCCATCTGAGCTGGGGAAGCACTGCCTGTGCAGTGAAAGCACCAGAAGCACAGGACCACTCTCCCAGCAAAAAGTGGCTTTCCCTTGGATGCCTCCCAGTTCCCTGCAGAGCTGCCACCTCCAGCAGTGATAGCTGCACCCATTGCCAGCTGACAGCAGCATGTGTTTACAAAAGGATTTTAGCAGTGGAAAGTAGTGTATATTCAATCTGTGAATGGTAATATATCCTGTGTTTTGCAAGTGAATATGAAGAAGAAAACCAGGTTCCCACAACCACAAAAAACTTCTGTAGCTAGTAATGCGCTAGATTACTGATGGACACAAGACACATAGCCCCTGGGGGAAAATAGGAAGCCTTCAATTTTTTCCAGTGACAGCAGAGACTTCAGCTGAAGTGGAACCTCTTTTTCTAAGAAAGTAAGTGCAAATAGCTTCTGCTGAGCTGGAAAGATACTCTTGATTACTTGCTGTGCTCCAAGATAATCAAGTACACAGTGGAAATACCACATAGCATGTGAACAGCTTTGATTTATCCCAGGAAACCTCTTTCAACCTCAGAATGCACTGTAAACAGCTGCTTCACAAACTTCAGACAGAAAATCATCTTCATTTTTTATCTTCTAGTTAATAAAAAGTTTATTGGATGTTGCACAATTGCATCATTTCTGCTCCTTGCATGAAATTAGAACATGAAACAAGGATGACTTCAAATAATCTTGTTTCCTGGGTGCAGTCTTTTGCAAGGTTTGAATTACTATCCCAAACCTGTTATAAATATTTGCCCCATTAATCACATCATGTGCTGTGTTATTTAGTGTTCTGGCTATTTCTGTCCTCTAGCATGGAGTTACGTATCTCTCTGCCCTCTAGAAACTCCTGGGAGCTTTTCGTTATTATGACTTTTTAGCTCACCATATAGATGTTTACAGCTACTACCCCAACTTTCATATCCTCAACTTTCTTCAACTTCCTTGTTCTGCACAACTTTTTGTAAAAACTTCAAGCTTTGGTAAAGTTTGTTTCTGGGTACCTGTGTAACATTTTTATTCTTAATAAAAATTCCAAAAGCTTAAAAAAACCCCAACCCTGTAGATAATTCCTCTTTTCTTGTAACTATACTCACTGTCTTTTCTTTCTCTTGATTTTCTATTGGTAAGTCTGGAATGATTCTATCCTGTCTTGCTCTGCATTCACTGCTATGGATGACAAACTGTAACCTGGGATGTTAAAACCTAAAACTGCAGTGTTCAAATGCTCCCTCTCTTTCTCCCTTCTCATGACTTCTTCCTATATATAGTGCTGCTTGTTTTCCTTCCTATTTAATGTCTTTAAATCCCCTTGATGCCCTTCATTACACAACTTCTATTCAGGCATTTAGGACTTCTTAAATTGCTTATTAAAAACCTCCTAGCAACACTTACCTTATTGCCTTAAATCTATCAGAAATGCTGTCGCATCAAAATAGGCTATTTCACTTACACTTCTGCTTCTGCACAGTCACCTCCAAACCCTTGTATTGACACATTTCCTCTTTATCAAATATAAACCTCCAGCTTGCTGCTTGTTTCTTTTCCTTCATTTCTTTTGGCTGCCCCCCCAGCCACTTTGTTGAGAATGAAGCCTTGCAACTAAGCATTTAACTTCTGTTTTTCATCTGTTGCTTATTCCAGGACTTCTTCCTGCATCTCCAAGGATAGAGTGACCACATCCACAGCCTGACAGCCCAGGTGAGGTACTGCAAATCTGTGCATTGGAGCAGTGTGTATATAGGAAGCTACGACCCCTTAACTCACTGCAAACCTGCGTTGCTGTCCTTGTTTACTCTTGTATGAATGTTTATGCAATTTTTTTTTTAATATTTCCAATTAGCAATAGACTTCAGTATTCAGATGAAAACTGAAAGATCTTTTATTTTGCCAATACATAACAATGTGCACAAAAGTATTTGTGGAAAGAAAAAAAAATGTAATGAGAATTTCCATAAGTCCTTACCTTCTATAAATAGGTAAAGATATAAATATTCATCCTTGAAATATTTTTGCTGTCATCTTGGAAGCTCTTTGGGTGTAACAGGCACAGATACACCACAAAAAGGAGACAAATGACACCATGGAAATTTTTGTGAAGACTTTAGCAGTTATTCATACTTCTGAAGAAAACTGTGTCAGTAATTAAACAGCTAAGTTAATAATCACCAGTATGTATGAAAAAATGTTTTATAAGCTTCAACCTTAATATAGTTTATGTACATGTGCATGTATGTCATTTGTCTGAATGTTCTTTTAAAGTTTTGGGGGAAAGAGGGGGAAACTGCCATCTTTCCAGCGAACATCATTTACTGTTGGTTTAATGCAGAGTTGAACTATTTTCTTAAAAATGTACTGAGAATTCCCAGTGTTGGTTTTGGTGTCCTGTTCATAACCTCTGGCCTGCTTCTGAGCACAACCCATCACCTCCATCATCCCTTACCATTTTTTTTCCCCCCTTAAATGTTTGGTTTACTGTATGCTGATGTGAGATGGACAGTGCTCTCTACTTAGCAGAACTTTCGTATTGCAAGCTGCTGGTTTGGGGGAACAACACAGGAAGGGGACAAAAAGTTTCATAGTATTCTGCAAAGGAGATGAAATCCCCTAACACATACCCATTTTTTGCTCTTCGTGTTTCTATATTGTAATCAAAGACACGGCTGCAAACCCTTTATGATAATCTTTGACAAGCTTTAAGCTAGCTTGTATGGATAACAGCAGCATTTTAAGCAGCACAGCATGGACTCCAGCACTAAGTTCAAGGCAAGAGCTTCTAAACTGGTATGGGAATGGTTTGGTTGCCATTAAATGGTGTTGGTCATTCTTGGTGATCCATAATGTCTGGGTCAAATCAAAGATGTGTAATCTCTCTTGGGGAGCCTGTAACCCTTACAGTAAAGAAGTTCTTCCTCATGTTGAGGTCGAACTTCCTGTGCTCCAGCTTGTGTCCATTTCCCCGTGTCCTATCACAGGGTACAAGTGTAAACAAGTTGCCTCTTTCTTCTTGACACCCAGCCCTCATATATTTATACACATTAATTAGATCCCCCCCTAAGTCTTCTCTTCTCCAGACTGAAAAGCCCCAGGTCTCTCGGCCTCTTCTCACAAGGCAGGTGTTCCAGTCCCCCAGTCATCCTTGTAGCCCTCCACTGGACTCTCTCAAGTAGATCTCTGCCCCTCTTGAAATGGGTAGCCCAGAAGTGGACACAATACCCCAGGTGAGGTCTCACCAGGGAAGAGCAGAGGGGGAGCAGGACCTCCCTTGTTCTGCTGGACACACTTTTCTTAATGCACCCCAGGATACCATTGGCCTTCCTGGCCACAAGGGCACACTGCTGTCCCATGGACAACTTGTCCACCAGGACTCCAAGGTCCCTCTCCACAGAGCTGCTGTCTAGCAGATCTCCTCCTAACCTGTACTGGTGCATTCTATTACTCCTGCCCAGGTGCAGGACTCTGCACTCACTCTTGTTGAACTTCATTAGGTTCCTCTTGGCCCAGCTCTCCAGTCTGTCCACATCTTGCTGAATGGCTGCACAGCCTTCAGGTGTGTCAGCCAAACCTCCCAGCTTCGTGTCATCAGCAAACTTGCTGAGCAGACACTCTGTACCATCATCGAGGGCGTTAATGGAGATGTTGACCAGGACTGGACCCAGCACTGATCCCTGTGCAAAAACACAGTGATACTTCTTTTGTCTTAAATTATGATCTTCTACCATTCACTGGTTTAAACTATTTATGATTCAGGTACCACATCCAGTGAATCAAGTGTTATAGAGCTTGAGTTTGATAAATATATCTTCCATTAACTTCCAGGATTTACTTGTGGGTTGTATTAAAAAAAAATTGTTCTGTTTGTTCCAGACTTTCAGCATCATTATTTATTTTGTTTTATTTTGATATTCCTGGTTATTTTGTCAGAAGAAATAATGAATCATGGTTCCTTAGTTACATTGTCCAGGACATTCATTATTTTACATTTTTATTTTAGACTCATTGCATCCTTCTTTGGAAGCTTCTTTTGCAGGCCAAAAGTGCTGGTCTAGTTTATCTTTCCTTGTATTATTCCATACTCTTTATAATTTTTTTCTTTCTGCATTTTTTTTTCTTTCTGCATTTTTTTTCTTGTCTTTTCACAGTTTTAAGTATTTCAGGGTAAGGTCAGTTTCTGAAACAAGATGGCTAGAGCCGTATAGATTGCGAGTAGTCGTGAGGAGAAAGCCTTGGGGATGCTGGTTGATGAAAAGCTCAGTGTGAGCCAACAATATGCGAGTGCAGCCCAGAAAGCCAAGTGTATCCTGGGCTGTTCAGCCTGGAGAAGAGAAGACTCTGCGAAGACTTTATTATAACCTTCCAGTATCTGGAAGGGGGCCTATGAGAAGGGGGGGGAGGAACTTTTTACAAGGGCTTGTAGTAGTAGGGTGAAGGGTAAGCTGTGTATTCTCTGTCACTGGAGGTGTTCAAGACTAGATTGGATGGGGTCTTGCACAACCAGGTTTAGTGGGAGGTGTCTTTAAGGTCCCTTCCAACCCAAACCGTCCTATGATATGAGTATTCAGGGTATGAACAAACAAAAAAATCATGGTAGCATAATGAGGTTATTTTGTTCTACTGTTTTTCCTCAGTACTTCCTAATAGTGTTTTTTCCTTTATGTGCCTGCTACAGAATGTTGAACTGGTGTTTCCAGAGATCTCAAGCTCTCTTTGCAAATGGTGGTATCACAGAAGTATAGAATCATGGAATCATTAAGATTAGAAAAGACTTCAAAGATCATCAAGTCCAACTGTCGACCCAATAATACCGTGACCACTATAACCATGTCCTGAAGTGCCACATCTACATGTTCTTTGTACCCCTCCAGGGATGGTGACTCCACCACCTCCCTGGGCAGCCTCTTCCAGTGCCTCACCACACTTTCATTAAAGAAATTCTTCGTAATACCCAAGCGAAACTTCCCCTGGCACAACTTAAGCCCATTCCTTTCATCCTAGTTCTAGTTACTTGGAGAAGGGACCAATGCCCACCTTACTACAATCTCCTTTCAGATAGTTGTAGAGCAATAAGGTCTCTCCTCAGCTTGCACTTCTCCAGACTAGACAATCCCAGTTCTCTCAGCTACTCCTTATAAGGCATGTTTCCTTAATGAAACCACATAATGAAGACATATTTCCCAGACCCTTCACCAGCTTTACTGCCTTTCTCTGGACCTGCTCCAGCACCTCAATGTCTTTCTTGTACTGTGGCACCAAAAACCAAACCCAATGCTTTTTAGACAGTGTTAGTTTTGACTATTATAAATAACTTTCTACCTCAGCAAACTTTGTTGCATCGGTATGTTCATTCTTTCCAACACATCTTTTTTTGAGTATGCTGAAGGGTGTAGATGCCAGTGTAAAGTCTCCTGGCACACCTCGGTGACCTTCCTTTCACACTTTTTATCTTCTATCTTTGTATGTCCCTGTAGGTGAATTCCTTTCTATTCCCTAACAGCTTGCTTTCTTTAGAAGCCAATGGTAAGGGACCTTGGGTGAGACCCCTAGAAATTCAAGTACCTTGGGTCATTATGCTCAAGCTTACTCATATACTTGCTCATACCTTCAAAAGTTTCAAGCAGGCTTTAAGGCATGGCTTTCTTACAAAAGCTACATCAGCTCTTCTTTTGATTATCATTAAGTTTCACTGCAGTTTTCAACAATTTGCCAGTGTTTCCTGTTTGCAGTTCTCTACCGCATCCTTAAAACCATAAGAATGTCCTTATATTCTTCCAGATTTATTTATAGTTTACATGTTATTTTCCCCATATATCTCAACTTTACTATTCACAGAACAGATCTCATCTTTTTCAGGTCTAGGAGTGAGTTGTGGAGGGAGGAAAGGTCATTTGTGGGTAGCTGAAGATCAGTGGATTCCTTGGATATTTATATGACGGTAGCAGGGTGCTAGCTATCAAAATTCCTGGCTTCAGTCGTGGAGAACTTTCCTGGTGCTTATTGTCTGTGCTATAGAATGTGAAGTGATGACCATTTTTGATTAGCAGAGGAAATTTAAGTTAGGAACTCATGATGAGAAAGTATGAACTTCTATCAGTTACTGTGAAGCAACAGATGCTTTAGAGTAAGCTGGTGATGCCGAGTGTGGGATGGCTGTGTTTGAGCTGTCTCTTACAACCAGTTTTAATGCAGCAACTCAGTCACTTGGGATTTGGAAAAAAAAACACCTTGTATCATACTGCTTCTATTTTTCACTTAAACCCAAAATGTGTGTGAATCTAGGGGCTATTATTATTTACCTTCTTGGCAGTTGTTTCATTGGTTGTTTTCATTTAGGCTGGTGGCAGTTCATAGACAGAAGGATGAGAAACATCAGTCCAATTTATAAAAAGTGACACCAACCTGCAGCATAATTTTTTGCAATTATCACACTCCTGATGTTTCTTTTCCAAGCTGGGCAAAGTGAATGTGGTGCTGCCACTTTAGATGTCAAGGTTCTTTTTCCAGATCTGCCTGAATTAATATCATACAACGTCATAGTTACAGGAGGAAATGATAGATTATGTTGTCATCTGTGCTATATCATCTCATTTGTGTAGTGACTCCCACTGTCAGTGCAGGATTAGATGAGTAGAGTGAGGTCCCACATAAGCAAGGGAGATCGTGGATAGCTGGGAGAGTTACGAGGGTGGATGCAGATGTTGCTGCTAGTTCAAATCCTAGATGAGTGTGGAATAAAGATCAATATCATCTCCCACAGGTTGGGAGCTATCTTCCGGCTCCATGTTAATTCCTCACTAGTATAATGTTGCCACTCCAGCCAAAAGATTGAAGCAGATTGCTAGTGCATGGTCAAGAATTGTGTAGTCTGTATTTTCAGGCAGTTTTCTGCCTCATCCCACTCTCTTCACACGTTTCAGTTAATGCCAAAGAGGCAAGACAGTACCTAGCCCCTATCTTTGGAGGATCCCCACCCAGAGGTGGAGCTAGTTACCTAGCTGTGATGTCTCTCTTCTCTCCTCACCTAGTGCAGGCCGTAGGCAAGTGGCATTTGTTGTTAGTTGCTGGGAGGGGTGGGCTGCTGCCTGTTGGTTAGTTCACAGTTTTTTTCTTGATGTTTCCCCTGCTGCCATACATGCAGCTGAGCTTTCACTGAGTTCCTGCTTGCTGAGGGTTGAAACTCTTGCTTAGGGTTTCAGGAAGGCAACACAGCAGCCACAGCCGTTCTCTTCCTCACCCCACAATGTACTAATAGGGTACTACAGGGATAGGGGAAATCAGAGAAGTCAGATAGGGGGGCGGGGGGAGAAAACACTCCCAGTCTGGACTGGGCTATTGCTGCCCCCTTGCAGCTGTGCTCCAGGGCCACTGTGCAGAGACTGCCTCTCACCCATTTATTACACACCCCTAATTTAAATCACTCTTGTGTGCTAGGCAGTTAATGCTTCTTCACACAGAGAGGAATCCAAAATAGGCAGTGCATTACTTACTCATAGATCCATATAGGAAAAATTCAGGGAGCTATGCAGTTCATTATTTATATGTGATAATCTATATCATACATACTCACAGATATGCAAATTACAGCTTTACATCAGAAATTCACAGGAAAGCCTCAGGCTGATGTTAATTCCATAATTTAAATAAAGAATTTCCCATTGTTACAGAGGCCTTGGAGTGCTTCTGTGCTCTTTCTATTTACATAGTTATTTTCTCATAGTGATACAGACTAGTGATACTCTTACCAGTTATATATTGAATTATTCATCATTACAGGAGAGTTCAACCAATACTGGTTAATTGTTGCTCTTCTAAATGCTGTTTTTGTTATAAAGCTTCCACTAATTCTGTTCTCTTGACATTATATATTATTTCTATCTGTTATCTGAGTTGGTTTTCAATCTGGTATTTAAAAAGTACCAGAACTGTCTAAAGGCTGTTCAGTGAAACAGACTTTGGAAAGATATACTGTCAAGGGCAGAGTATTGAACAAGGCAGTAAGAGAGAAAAGAAAAACCCAGACAACATAATGATTCAGTTACAGTGATTACACTTGTAGTAAGCATTACTTTCCTGGAGAAATGGATGGATGGCCCACTTCCAGAATAAAAATAGTCAGTTCTTATTCTGCATGCCCTACGACCTTCTTCCAATGTCTCTCATGTTAAGGCATGTGATTTTTTTTCCATGTCCTTTTAAAGAATAGGTAGTAAAAGAGGTACTGAGGCTTTTCCATTTGTGCTTGGGTCTATCAATCCAAAATTAAAACAAAGATAGCTCTATATGATCATGTGACCTATGTCAGCATGTGACTTCTGACTTCTAAGCCAGCTGGATAGGGATGGTGTTCACATCATTGTAGTTCAGTGCAAGCACTGGCTGGAAGTGGACTGGTCATGTTCTTAACGTGTATCAGTTGTCCTCATGGCCTGGCTCAGTACCCGTCTCCTATGCCTTTGCATTTATACAGCCACAAAGTGTGCTTTGCTTCATATGTAGCGTATGACCATATGGGGAGGCTTGAAGTTAGGGAACCATGGGTGAAATGTCTTGGCAGCCTTGTTTGAGACACAATGTTGCTTCTGAGTCTACCAATTGCTTGTCACTTCTGCTGTCCCTGCCCCTGCTGCTTAGCTTGAGAAGGCATAGAAGCCATGCTATGCAAGTGTCCAGTGTGTGCATAGGTGCCACCATCCTGGGGGAACTGGTGCTTCAGAAAGTAAGAGGAACTTGTTGTAAAAGGTATGAACCAATATTACAGGTCTGTAGTATTAGCCAGGATGAAGTGCTGGGGTTAAATCCCCAGCCCTGAGTGAGGGTTGGCATGTGGATGATGTCTATAACCAGGCAAGAAAAACCCTCCTGTGACTGGTTTTCACCCAGGGTCTGGCAAGCCTTGGGTGGCAACTGCTTAGGAGATTAGCACCACGTGCCCCCACCTTCCATATTAACTTGGAGGCAGGGCAAGAAGCCACCTCTAAAAGACCTGACTCTGCTTGCAGTGCAGTTGGGAGGTTTGACTGCACAGTGCATATGCTGTGTGAGGATTTTGGTTCTGGAAAGGGCTGCCTGAATCTTTATAGCAGTTGGAGTTCCCAGGGTGGTGGGGAGAAAGACAAGCCTCTTTTTGGTAAAATTCTACATAATTGGACTCCTTGTCTGGCTGATTCCATCTTCCACAGCTTGGATCCATGGCCAGCTTGCTCCCTTCTTTACATCATATGCTGTGAGTGAGTGTGTTCATTTATTCCTCCCTTCAGTGGTCTGGCACCTTGGATCATTTGTGTACAATTTAAGATCAGATGGAGGAATCTGGCTCTTGCTTTGCCTGTTAATAATAATATCCTTCTATACTGGGCAAGTGGTCAGCAGAAGACCAGGGATGTGGTCAGGGCTAGAACTTTGAGTAATCATCTCTTTGTTGAGAAGAGTACAGAGATGACCATGTATTATTGTGGCCATTCTGTATTCTGAGATGACCAGTAGTGGATCCAGAACTTTGTGATGAAAGAGTAAAATCTGAGGCCTTCTGCTGTTACCACTAGCCACTTGAGCCTGAAAATCCACCAGTAAGGGATAAGGAAGTCTGCTGCAGGTCTGATCACTTAGAGGTCTACAAAGTCTTTGCAGAAATTGTATAATTAAACAGATCAAGCAAATACTGTGCTCAGTTCTGGTCACTGCTATACAAAAAAGAGATGTGGACAGGCTGGAGAGGGTCCAGGGAAGGGCCAAAAAGGTGATCAAAAGACTAGGAAGCTGCAATATGAGGAAATACTGAGAAAAAGGGTTTGTTCAGCCTTGAGAAAAGAAGGCTTAGGAGAGACCTTATCACCATTTTACAAAAATGGAGACTCCCCTTTTAGGAGTCACATGGAAAAGATGAGGAGCAATGGACACAAGTTACTCATGGGGAGATTCTTGTTCAACATGAGGAAGTTTTTTCACAATGAGAGCAATCAGCTACTGGAATAATCTGCCAAGAAATGTTGGACCAGATGATCCTTGAGATCCCTCCCAATCTAGTATTCTTTGATTCCATACCAACATGTGACCTGTCTCACAAGTTATGAGGGACTTTATGGATTCTCCTTGATCTCCCACCAGAACGTGGGCACAGAGTAAGGGGTATGTAGTGAGGAGAGTTGGGATCCCGTAGTCGAACAGGGACTGAGCCACACTGACAGTGCAGACACAGACACATCCTGGGATTTGAGAAAACACCAGAATAGACTGTTTAGCCATACTTTTAGTTGCCCGTTGCATCTACTTTCCTAAAGCTGTACATCCATCTGGATCTACCTGAGATTCTAATTTCAGTCTCTAAGCTCATTATTCAAGAAAATAAATCTCCTTGGATGACAAGAAGATTAAAGCTTTGTTAAAATGCTAGACAGCATTTTGCTGGGCTTCTGAGATGTTGTTTCTCTGTAACACATCTGATTTCTGATGTGCATGTTAAAACTCAGTCCTCATACATCTGTCACAAACATTCCTCTATGTTTGTATTTGTTTTTTTCTTACTGTACCTCCTATCTGCTTATTTAGACCTATATGTATGTAAAACACTCTTCAGTGCAAGTAGCATCCACAGATATAATTGAAAACATACCAAGAAGTGCAATATGCAACTATCAAACCTGTTGTTTTCTCCTAGATTCTTTCTTCATTCCCTGTTGGAGTTAGAAATTCTGTTAAAGCAATTATATTCAAAAAGAATCTGAAAAGAAGTAGTAGTAGTACTTCATGAAATACTCTGTCTTCTAAAGCTGTATAAAACATCAGTAACATTAAAAATTATTACTGATTGCAAGTGTAAGAAATAATAATATAATATAATGGAAGAATCTTGCATTTGGGGTTATTTTTGGTAAACGTTATCTGATTTTTGGGAGCTTTGTTTTAGACCACTCAGTTTGAAAACTCTGAAGTTAGACACCCTTTCTGAAAAGGTGAGTTCTGAAAGACTCAAGAATATACAAAACTAAATCTAAACATGAATTTATGCAGGGACACTCTGAGTGTGATCCTCAGTATTGAATCCGAATTACTGTTCTGCTTTGTTATATAGATTCCATTTAATTCAGACAAGGAAAATATCTGGATTAAAATTTGTGCTCCTATTTTATACTTTTAGAGTATGATGCTAATGTTTTTGACAAAGAGGTTTTTAAAGATGGTTTGTATAAGAACTATTTTTTTGTTTCAGAACAGACATTCTCTTTTCTCAGAGGATTCATTTTATAGAGCAGATTTAGAACACATCATACATTCCTTTCTGATTTTGGTCAATAAAGTTATCATGTAATTATCATCAACTAGTATTTAATAATTAATTCCTACCCCTAGGGCTGTCTGTGGACAAAGTATGATATCTCATCTGAAAGCAGTGGCTGAATTTGTCAGTGAGGTATGGGGCCAGATAATCAGTGTCATCATGAATAATAGAGCTTTCATAATATTCCCTGCATTTAGAAACCATTTCTGTGCTTGTACCACGGCCAGAGTGCCTGCAGCTCAGAACTTCATTTTACTTTCTGCATCGTCTCTAAAATTCAGAGTGAAAATCTATCGTTATACAAGGTTTTTAAAACTGAAGTAGCACAGCTGTGAGCAGGTTAGGCAGACCTGACCTTGGGCACTACCAGATGAGGCCAGCAGCTTCTGCATTGGGAGTTGTCTGAGGAGTGAGCTGGGGTGCAGGCAGTGGCATGCCAGCAGAGGCATCCTGCAGTGGTCAGAGCCATCTCCCTCCCACACTCTGCTGGCACCCCGCTGGAAGCTCCCAGGTAGCAGCACAGCGCTCAGCAGCTGCACAACAGAGCAAAGCCGTTTGCAGAGGTCTCACTGCCTACATGGAGGTATCCAGCAGCGAGGCTAGCCGAGGCTTCACCTCCAGCTGCATGCTTTGGTGCTGGGGCGCAGCTCCTTTGGGAAGCTGAGCAAGAATGCAGGGGGTACTTTTGAAGCTGAATGCTGTCGAGGGCTGACTGTCACACTCCCTGCTGTTGCAGACACTTTGAGAGCGAAGAGCTTGCTTCTGTTTGTGCTACTTTCCCATACCCTACAGCAAGGGGGTTTCCCATACTGAAGGGAAATGCACTGCACATGGAAACATGTCCTCAACTGACTGATATGGCCAAAATAGCCTGCAATTTATTTTATGACAATCGGCTCTTGTATAACTGAAGATTTATCTGGGTTATCAGGCTGCTTAAAGACTTCACTGACCCTCCTATCCAAAGTCCAGTGTATCTATCTCAGAGGTACATCCTGTGTGGTTCATTCAGGCACCTGAATTAACCTTTCACCTGGACTGTGCAGGAGTTTCAGATCTTATTACAGAGCAGCTGTGGTTCTCGATTGTTTGAAATGGTTATGTGATTGAGGGTAGTAAATAACATTTTGTGTTCCTTTTGATGTGAACTGGAATCTGGACGTCCTGGTGGCCAGTGTATCCTGAAGTAAGACGACATTGAGCTGCTCCCTTCAGCAGACTCTGAGATGTAGACAAAATGATTGCAACGAAATCAGTAGGGCAGCTAGTTGTGGTGTCCAACATTCTCCTGGAGTGTAAAATGGTCAGCCTTCCAGTGGTTATAAAATTGACGTCAGGGGCATGTGAACCCTGTCAGTTGTGTTTCCACAGCTGAAAAACTTGTGCTGAGTGAAAGTCCACGTGACATTGAGAGATACAGTCAATGAGGACTGTACAGGAGGAAAGTCTCTTCAGAGAGGCACAGCAGAAATAACATTTCTGGTAGACTTATTTTCCTCAGACTGGTTGCCCAAGTTGAGTTTACATGCATCGAAAGAGAAATGGCAGTTTTCAGAATGAAGTGGCTGTAGAAGGCATTATGCTGGTGCTGGAGGGAAGGTATAAACCCTTAAAGCAGAGGTCTTGGAATTTTAAGGCTCCAAATCCAGTGCTGGTCACCCCATGTCTATGGACAAAGCAGTGCCTTCAGTGGGTTAAATCTCCCTCAGTTAAAGCCTCTTTGTGGCAGGAAGTACCGTAAAGTAGACTATGGTCTTGCCTCAAGCCACCGTTGGGAGGGTGAAAGTATCAGTATAGGTCCTGACAAGCATCTGCTCGGCTTCCTGTCAGTCTAGGGCAATTCACAGACCAGTGCACACCATGTGTCCCAGCTCACTCTATAACAAAGGCAAGGATCAGCTTATCTGTCAAGACTGCATGCTCCTTATTTCCATGTGTGGCAGAAGTGATCTTTATGGGAAAGAAAGATTTGTAAGCCTAGTCTGTGTTTGATCTCTCTTCTGCAAACAGTGATTACTTCCACCACATTTAGGTGAAAACATTTTAAAGTCTTATTGTTTAGGTATCCTTAAAAATGAAAACAATATGAAACACAATGATCATTAATATGTGTTTCCAGGCAGAGTCTGCACCTTCCTTTGTATGTGAAGGCTGCCTATCACATGGTAAATTCTAATTATTTCGGCCAACTTAATGAGAGCTACAACAATAATAATGGCAAAATTCAAAGGAGAGAAATTGAGGAATGACAGAAACCACTAATAATTTGCTGGTTTCTCCAAGTATCTGTAGTTTGAATTTGTATTTTGATTCCTTTCTCTCTTTTAAATGGAAAGAATGATTTTATTTTTTTATGGGCCACATTTATACTTATTTTTCCTTTAAGAGTATTTAATGTATGTTATTGACCTAATTGGCAATGATGGCTACTTTGGAGCCATGAAGGTGCAGTTTGCCAAACATTTTAATTCATGGTTACATATTACAGCAATGGAGACTTCAGACATTTAAATATTGGATTTTTTGTTTATCTTCATATTGATTAAAGGAAGATCCACTGATCGCTCTTTGTAAAAGAAAAAAAACGGGTCTTGAAGAATCATTTTTCACCAAGCCCTGCATAAAGAAAATTTGGACTTATAAATAATGTTTAGAGCTTTTCTTATCTTTATTTGAAATAAATTCTATAATCTGTAGAAGGACATAAACCACAAAACACATACTGTTTATTGCACTTATTGTAAAATTTTTTTTTTGTGTGTGCAATTTAGGTAAAGGTCCTGGCAGGAAACTTGCAATTTATCAGCTCATTTACTTGGACTGCTCCTCAGTCCAATATGAGCATATGTGAATAGTATGGCTATAGCTGCCTGTAAAATTATTCTCAGAAGTAAAGAGAAATACTTCTGAATTGACCCCAGCCTCCTAGGGAAAACAGAGACAGGCCGTGATACCCACTAAGTATTTTAAAACAGTCAATAAATTAGCAGAAACCAAAGAAACTCTCAAAGCTATTAGTAAATTTTAATCTATACCATATTTTATAAATACATGGGATCTAAGGGCTGGAAAGAGCCATTAGATCATATAGCTTTATTTCCTGTGCTCAATGATTTATGTCTGGTGAAAATGTATCTTCCAGGCAGATTTCCAGACAATGCTTTGGATATATTAAGTAACGGAGAACCCACCATTTTCCTTGGTGGTCAGTGTTGCTATAAAAGCATGTACCTTAGTACTGGTATGAATTTGTCTGTCTTCTGCAGCTTCTGGTCTTTGGGTCTCTTTTTGCTTTCTTTATTAGATGAGAAAGCACTTCAGTGCACCATACTTCTTCCCTGGAAGGGTACTTATACAACTATAATTAAGTCACCCTGTTGTGGGTTTTAAAGAAAAAAAGATTTCTTCTGATTAGCTAAATAGCTTGGTTTCCTTTAATGTCTCACCACATGGCAATTTCTATAGCATGTGGACATTTCTATGGCTATTTTCTGTTCCCTTTGTGGTTTTTCAACATCCTTTCAAAAGGAGGGCCATAAAAAGCTTGCAGCGATTCAGCACCACTTTGGTGAAGTTGTTTATAGAAGTAAAGTAGACTCCTGGCTCCTTTAGGTGTTCCTTTTGAGCACACCCCACCCTCACTCCTCCATTTATATGCTGTTCACCATTGCATTTTAAGGGTAGTTTGTGTCTGGTTGCTTCTCAGCCCAGCCTCCAAGATGCCCAACCCAGCCAAGCTGCTTCTCAGAATCATGCATCAGCCTCAGTGATGCTTCATTCTTTGTCTTACTCCTAACAACAGTACATAGTGTGCTTTATGCCACTTTAAAGGAAACTTGGGTTGTTTCCAAATTTCCAAATGTTTCTTGACAGAATTTTATAGGATTGGACATGAAATGCTGATTCCTGAAGAACCTCCCAAAACAGACCTCATGTAAATGCTGTTCTTTAGAATCATAGGATGTATTGGGTTGGAAGGGACTGTTAAAGGTCACATAGTCCAATCCCCCTGCAATAAGCAAGGACATCTCCAGCTAGGTCAGGCTGCTCAGAGCCTCATCAAGCCTGACCTTGAATGACTCCAGGGATGGGGCTTCCACCACCTCTCTGGTCAACCTATTCCAGTGCTCTATCACCCTCATGTTAAGGAACTTTTTCCTAAGATCTAACCTAAATCTACCCTTTTCTATCTTAAAGCCATTACCTCTTGTCCTGTTATTACAAACCCTTGTGAATAGACCTTCCCCCTCTTTCTTGTAGGCCCCTCTCAGGTGCTGAAAACTCACTATAAGGTCTCCCTGGAGCCTCCTCTTCTCCAGGCTGAACTACCCCAACATTGTTCTTAATTGAAAGTACCTCTTGAAATATATCACCGTTACATTTGTAATATGTATTTATTTCCTATGTTGTGTAACATTAGGACAATGCTGTTTATTTTGTGTCTGTGTCGTCTTCAAATTTGATTTTAAAATATTTTCTCTATTTTTCTTAATGTTGAATATGAAAAAGGAAAAGAGAGGACAAAGTCTGAGGAGACTTCTTCAGTGGAGCACCCTGAAGACAAAC
>NW_008630094.1:0-508 GCF_000691845.1 Merops nubicus | reverse complement strand
CTCTTTCAACTGTTTGGCATGTGTAACATAGTTATTCCAATGCAGTCAGTTTCAAAATTAGTGGCGACAAATGCTCTGTCACACAATTAAGATACATCTGCTCCTGTTTTAACCAGTGAATTCAACCTTTGATATACAGAGGACTTCATTCTAAGGCACATTTAAGGCTGAAAGTACTCTGTCATCTGAAAGCTCAAATTTCAGTGAGCAGGGGAGGTTGCTCAAAACCACCATTAAGACAGCAGCAAGTAGAGAAATAGACTGTTAGGAAAATGGTGCTGCTTGTTATACTCAATACTAAAGTAGTTTCTCTAAGAAAAAAAGATCTCTCTTACACACTTTCGTCCATCAAAAATGGAAAACTGGTAGAAACAATTGTGCTGAAATGGCTTTGACTAAGAAATTGGTCTTAAAAACCATATACATTGGAGAGGGGAAGTCCTGATCTGTCAGGTGGGTGGGCTGGATAATGTAACGTTTACATAGAATCATAGAATCAATTAGGTTG
>NW_008630093.1:0-3528 GCF_000691845.1 Merops nubicus | reverse complement strand
TGTAGCTTTCTCCTGCAAGCTGACATCTCTAAGGATTAGCAAGGGGTGCCGATGAGCTGATATTTTGTAAGATCAATTTAGTCTGTGGGTTGGCCTGTTGTCGCAATGCCTCTATCAATACAGCATCATAGGTGACTGATGGGAGGTTCGATGACTGTATTGCTTTTTGGAGTCTATCTGCAAATTGCAAAAATGGCTCGGCTAAACCTTATTTAATGGTTTCATACCTGGCCATACGTAGAAGTGCAGCTTTGGCTAGGTCCGTTGTTGTTCGAAACACTCGGCCAGGCATCTGCATTTGGTCCTGGTGTGTGGCAAAGGCGCCAGTGCCCATGAGCTGGTCTAGTGTTACGTTTCTGAGCTCATGATTTGGTGTCACCCGCGCCTCTTCTATCTTTTGGCACAATGCTGTCGCCCAGTGCTCATGCCACAGTGTATATTTAGGACCGGTCAAAATGCCTTTGCACAGTTGTTTACAGTCATTAGGTGTGCATGGTGTGGCAAATATTAAATCGATTAAAAATTGCACTTCCGGATGAGCTAACCCCTTCTCCTGAACGACTTTATACAATGCTGACACTTGCCGGGTGTCCAATGCCACCCATTCATGCCTGAGCCCCCCATCCGCAAAGACAGGAAACACACCAAGGGCCTGTGGCTGCAGTTTCACCCCATCCAGGGTACACTTCTCTGCTATTAAACGCCAACTTGTCGGTCTTGGTGACGAATCAGTTGTCACAGCCAAGTTTGCTCCACAAGTAAGGTTGTTTGCTCTGTTACTGTTGCACGCATACTCTCTAACCAAGGGCCTAAGAAGTTCTGCAGTTCAGCAGTGACCCCTGCTGTCAGGTCCTGCTTTATCTCTTGTAATTCTTCTGAATGTGCTGCAATGTTTGCGTTGTCCGGCAGATGGCGACGCGCATCAACTTTGGAGCTGGCAGCTCCGTTTGCACCCAACTCCCGAGGGGGGGCACTGGGCAGCCCGGGCCTCTGCGGCACCTCCTCCACCTCCATGATAACATCCAAGGGGGCGGAGGGCCGAGTCAAAGGGGCGGGCGGCTGCCCACCCCAACTAGGCTCCCTTTTATGGGGATGAATGTGACTTGCTCTCCTGATTGGTGGAGGACTATCATTGCCCTCCTTGTCCCCCCCCCTCTTCACTGCTCTCTCCCGTATTGTCACTAGCATAGGGGGGCGGTGGCTCCCGCCATCTTTGAGCCCCTGTCGGCGTTCTTTGTTTGTCGGGGTGATGTAAAACTGGTAACCAATCTGGGTTATAGTTTAATCCCTGTTGTTTCTGATCCTCCTGGGGGTTCTTGTTAGACGTTCCCCCCTGCACTCCGGGTGCGCCGACACCTGTGCACTCCCCCAATAGGGGAAACCGGACCGTACTATCTGTGATGACGGGGGACTGTGTTCGTGCTCCCCCTTGGGCTGCATTCTCCAGTTTGCATTCCAAAGCCCTCTCTCTTTCCGTTCGTAAACGAGCCCCTTTTTCATGCAGACGCTTTAATTCTTTTGTTTGAACTGAGTCGTCAGCAAAGGCGGCGGCTAATTGCTCATCCCACTCTATTTGAATTAGGCAAGCCCAAGCTGCCGCTTCTAATCTGGCTAACTTCAACTGGTGCTCCAGTCTCTTGACTGCCTCAGGAGAGGGTAGGAGAGGGTTTTCTTTTGATTACACGGGAAAGCATTCCGCGTCCCCTCCCACTTTGCATTCCTCCTCACCCCCTCCTCCATCGCATTCCTCGTTATCTTTTTCTGTGTCTGAACTACACAGCGAGGGGCCGGTTTGAGCTGCGGTTTGCACCGAGGGGGTTTCTTTTTCTTCTGTTTCAGTACAAATCCTCTCATTCTCCAGCTCCCCCACCTCGCTACCCAAATACTGCCACGCTATTTGCCACATGTTAAGCTCTTGTTGTCCCAAGGATATTATTCGTACTATCATACCGAAGGATTTGCAATGCTGCGTTTTTCCCTCCAAGGCTTGCTCTATGAGCTCAACCTTTATCAACGGCCATAGGCGCTTATCGAAAATGTCCTGCAGGGTCGAAACCAACCCCCGAGCCATCATCCACTGGATGCATGCCCCAGCAGTGCTTGATTTTAGTTTCAAGCCCGCCTCTACAGCTAACGCTTTCAATACCTTTATGACACACTCCGTGTCTGACTACTGCTGGCCAGCCCCGCACCACATGGTGCCCGCACAAGAGTTCCCGCTCACGACCGCACGCAAATCACGTCGGGGTCACCACTTGTCGTTACTGACACCCGAGTCCTGGGACTGCTGCCACTCAACCTATACCGTTGAGGACCACCACAGACACACGCTCCAATGTGGAGAATGCTGAAAATGGCGTTTATTGCGTCGTAACAAATGCTTATATATGTTAAACCACGCCCACAACGCCCCTTATGGGCGGTCTAAGCTTTCCGTTACATCACGGGATGTTCCGAACGCCCAACCCTGCCTAGGGCAGGCTCTGCTCACCTCAACAGTACACATTTTATTTACAATCACTGTACATTACTGTTTTGCCAATGACCAGGCCCAACAGAAATGATAGCACCAGCAAGAAGATAAAACAATACACATACTGTATTGTATACAAGAAGGACATTGCATGAATGATCACTGGGGGTACAAACAGATCAGTCAGCTGGTACATAAACGACAGCACCCTCAACAATCCCACAAAAGATGTGACTCAGCCCACAACAGGTAGTATAAACAGTGAACCGAGGTTCCCCATAGTTGGCATGGGAAACAGCCAGACCAGAAAGTTAAACGCATAAGAAAAAGGTGCACACGTGGTGAATCTCACCCAATCGACCTGTGTTCACAAAGGTCTAAACAGACTGGGGCCCAGCTCCAGGGAGAATCAGGAGGTCTTCCCTGAACCAGGAAGCTCTGTGGAATGCACTCCACAAAGCAGACACATCTGACTCCCTGCAAGTGGTCCCAGCTTTTATCCCCAAGCGGGACACCTGACCGTTGTCAACTCAATGGGGGACACCTGGGGCTCATTTACCTAATCACCACCTCTTTATGAAGGACTGTGGGAATCACCCATATGTCAACCTTAATTCGGGGGCTTGGGGTTCAAACCCCAGCATTTCAATCAGCCCCTTGACATATGGGTGAACCTCAGTCCTCCTACTGGCTTTAGAGAGTTGCACCTTTATCTTATGTGTTTAACCACAGACGCCGCCACAGTCATCTCTGTTGTTGTCTTCTGATTCTTCCTTGTGGTGGTCTTGTCCGTCGGAAATCAGCATGACTGTACATCTGGAGCAGATATCACCCATTCAGCACAGTCCAGCGTCTGGTTACACTGCAGTACACACGTTGCCCACTACGGTCAGGTTGCATCTCTGTCACTCTCCCAGTAGTGGCCATCCGTGTAGCCGGCGTTGCAGACACACAGTCCCGTCCGCCAGCCCAGGCTGCAGGTACAGGCCCCTGACGTGGTCACAGGCAGCCTCGCTGTCACGCTGACACTGGTGCCGACAGCTCAGTCCAAATCA
>NW_008630092.1:0-3413 GCF_000691845.1 Merops nubicus | reverse complement strand
AGGGCTGCTGGGAAAAACCTGGGGGTTGAGGTACTGGGAACCCGGAGCGAATAAAGGGAATTTGATCTTTATAAAGAAAGATGGGTTGTCGCCGAGCTGGTCCCTGGAGAAAGAGAGAGAACTCCGCCCGGGCTGCACTTAATATAGAGTTTTTTATCTTTTAAATCTCCCGCGAGAGTCCGAAACTTCGGGGAAAGAACTCTCGCGAGATTTCCCCAAAACCCAACGAGGAGGTCGGGCATTGTAGTCTTCAAAAGACAAGAATGAGGGCTCGCTTCATACAGTTGATACTGGTGCACAGTGTACCCTGATGCCATCCTGCTATAGTGAGGCCAAACCGATCTGTATTTCTGGGGTGATGGGCGATCCCAGCAGCTCACTGTACTGGAAGCTGAAGTGAGTCTGACTGGGAAGGAGTGGCATAAACATCCCATTATGTATCCTTCACTTAGACTACCTTAGGAGAGGAAATTTCAAGGATGCAAAAAGGTACCAGGGGGCCTTTGGTATAGCTGCCTTGGGGGAAATTGAACAGTTGCCCACCTTGCCTGGGCTCTCAGAGGACCTTTCTGTGGTGGGGTTGATGCAGGTAGAAGAGCAGCAGCTGCCAGTTGCTACCACGACAGTGCACTGGCAGCAGTATCACACCAATATTCCTTGATCCCTATCCAGAACCTGATTCAACGACTAGAAATCCAGAGGGTCATCAGCAAAATTTTCTCACCCTTCAACAGCCCCATATGGCCAGTGCAAAATACTAATGGAGAATGAAGACTGACAGTGGACTACCGTGGCCTGAATGAAGTTACACCAGTGATGAGTGCTGACGTGCCAGACATGCTGGAGCTTCAGTATAAACTGGAGTCAAAGGCAGCCAAGTGGTACACCACGATTGACATCACTAACGTGTTTTTCTCTATTCCTATAGCACCAGAGTGCAGGCCACAGTTTGCTTTTACTTGGAGGGGCATCCAGTATACCTAGAATCAACAGCCCCAGGGGTAGGACTGATCCAGACTGCACTGGAAAAGGTGGAGCTCAAGAATACCTGCAGTATGTGGATGACATCATCGTGTGGGGCAACACAGCAGAAGAAGTCTTTGAGAAAGGGAATCATTTAAATTCTGAACACGGCTTTTCCCAAAAAGTGAAGTAAGGTTAAGGGACCTGCACAAGAGATTCAGTTTTGGGGAATAAAATGGCAAGATGGGCAACGCCAAATCCCAATGGATGTAATCAATAAGATATCAGCCATGTCCACACCAAACTCCAAAAAGGAAACACAGGCTTTCTTGGGCACTGTGAGTTTCTGGAGAATGCACATCCCAGACTACAGTCTGATTGTGAGCCCTCTCTACCAAGTTACCGAGAAGAAGAACGATTTCAAATGTGGCCCTGAGTAGCAGCAAGCCTTTGAACAAATTAAACAGGAGATTGTCCCAGCCTAGTAAGTTCCTCAGATTACTACCTCCTACTCTTTTTCCAGGTGGGGGGTGAAGATGCAGCTGCACATAGCATAAGAACAATTAAAGATTTCAGGACTTTGGGACGATTGCTAAGGGAATCTGGGGCACAGGTTATTTTCTCTAATATCCTACCACTTGAGTGCAGCAACACTGGAATAAACAAAAAAAATCCAATCTATTAATGCATGGCTCAGGGGCTGCTGCCACCACAACAATTTTGGTTTTTTTAATAACAAGATAGCCTACAAGGCACCAGAAATACTAGTATCAAAGGGGAGAGACCTGTCTCATAAGGGGAAGAGAATCCTTGCCCAGCAGATAGCAGGGCTGATTCACAGGGCTTTAAACTAGATGTGAAAGGGGGAGGGGGTGGTGATGTTCAGGTCATAAGCGATAGGCAACAGGACAATATTCCAGGGCTAGTGGACTAGGAGAATGACAGGATATTAGTCAAAGAACACCCTTGGGTATTAAAGGGATGCCCATCTAAGTTGCTAACACATCCAGCAGCCCAGCTGAAGTGCCTCTACACAAATGCACGTAGCCTGGGCAACAAACAGGAAGAGTTTTGGAAGGTACCGTGCTGCAGGAAGGCTATGACATAGTGGCCATCACTGAAACTTGGTGGGACGAATCCTATGAGTGGAGTGTAGCTATCGATGGCTACGAATTGTTCAGGAGGGGCAGGAGCGGAAGGGCGGGCGGCGGTGTTGCCCTTTATGTTACGAAATTGATGGATTGTGAAGAGCTGTCCCTTAAAAATAGCCACAAGAAGGTTGAAAGCTTATGGGTAAAAATCAGGAACTGAGAAAACAAAGGGGACCTTGTGGCTGGGGTATACGACAGGCCACCTGATCAAAGGGAGCTTACTGATAAGGTCTTCTTACTCCAGCTACAAGAGACGTCACGCTCACAGGCTCTCGTCCTACTGGGGGATTACAACCACCCTAATATATGCCGGAAAAGTTGCACGGCGAGCTGTAGGCAATCCAGGAGACTCCTGGAGTGCCTTGACGACAACTTCCTGAGGCAGGAAATACACGCCCCTACTTCAGGGGATGCAATACTAGACCTGATGGTCACAAATGCTAGTGAACTCATCAGGGGCATCAAGGTAGGAGGCAGCCTGGGCTGCAGTGACCATGCATTAGTGCAGTTCACGGTCCTACAGGGTATGAGAGACAAAAAGCAAAGTCAAACCCCTAAATTTTAAGAAAGCAAACCTCCATCTCTTCAAGGAGTTAATCAGTAAGACTCCCTGGGAAATAGTCCTTAGGGACAAGGGAGCGGAGCAGAGCTGGCAGATCTTTAAGGATGCTTATCAAAGAATGCAAGAACCTACAATTCCCAGCTGTAGGAAATCAGGTAGGGAAGGAAGGAGACCAGCATGGCTTAGTCGAGACCTGCTGGCCAGACTAAAGGACAAGATGAGCACAAGTAGTGGAAGCAGTGACAGGTATCCTGGTAAGAATACAGGGACGCTGCCCGGTTGTGAAGGGACAACGTGAGAAAGGCCAAGGCGCAGCTGGAGCTGAACTTGGCAAGAGATGCAAAGGAAAACGGGAAGGGCTTCTGTAGGTACATTAACCAGAGGAGGAAGGTTAAAGAAAGCATCCCCTCCCTGAAGAATAGCATTGGAGAATTATAACAACAGATGAGGAGAAGGCCGAGGTCCTGAACAAGTTTTCTGTCTCAGTCTTCAATGACAACTTCTCTCCGTGCAGCTCTCAAGTGGATGGCTCGCGAGACAGGGACCAGCGAGACAAAGCCCCTCCCACAGTCAACGAGGACAAGGTTCTTGAACGTCTGAGGAACCTTAACATTCACAAGTCCATGGGGCCTCATGAGATGCACCCCAGTGTACTCAAGGAATTGGCTGATGCAGTCGCCAAGCCACTGTCGATAATATTTGAAAAGTCATGGGAGTCAGGCGAAGGCCCTAGTGAC
>NW_008630091.1:27490-51919 GCF_000691845.1 Merops nubicus | reverse complement strand
TATATTTATATACAAATACATTTATAGCATCAAGTGTACATTGACCCATCTCTTGTATTTTGTCCTCATTCTGATTTCACTTGTAGTGGGGTAAATTAGAACTTGTCCTGGCAAAGTCGGTCAGTTTACAGTGGTATAAAATGAAAATGCAAGAGGAAAAACCAGGTCCATAAAGATTTTTATGCTTATAATACTATAATGATTTTTATAGTCCTTACCTACTGTGTTTGGGTTTTTATATGAGAAAGGATGGGTATATATGTCTTTCATAGAAGTTTGTGCCAAGATCATACCTTTGGGCTTTGGATTTATTTTTTTCTTGTAGTGTCAAACAACTCCTTGCAACATTTCCTTTCAACTCCTCTTTGGTAAAGAAATAGGATAAAGGTTTGCAAGGAGAGGAATATATGCAAGGGATGAAGGTCCCAAACATCTATACAAGCAGTATCATGCTCTAAAAACTGTCATTCCCTCCTTGCTGCCATGCCCTTGTAAGATTTCAATATAACTTTTCCCTGTTTATAGCATGCAATCTCCTACTTGAATTATTTAATCACAAATTAGTAGTTATTTCTTCTCTGAAATTAATAGGTCAATTTGTACATGAAGGTAATGTTCTCCTGTTTCTATAGAAGCACATTTCCTGAAGGTTACCTCACTGACTCATGTCTTTAAAAAGTGTGTCATACACTTCTTTGAGAATACACTGCTGCTGTGAATCTTGTGCAGCTAGTCGATTTTGGTTGTTAATTCAGTCGGTTTCTTTTTCCTACTGATAATTTGACTGCGAGCTAGTAAAAGACTATGTTGGGATTTATTCAAGGTAGTTGAAGCGATCCTAATAGCTCCTGGTATTCAAGAGGGAGATCCTGTTTGTCCCTGGTTCAGTCCGATCTTGGAAATGTTTCCTGAGTTCACCTGACAGGTTACAAATGTATACATTTTCTTACTTGTAGCACTCAGTCATGGAGCCAGCATGAAGGATATCAGAGAACACACAGCACACAATTAGGTTGGCTCAAGCTGCCTGCTAGCATCTGTGCAGTAAAAAAAAAAAAAAAAAAAAAAAAATCTCACTGCTAGAGCTGCACTTGATTGTTTCAGTCATGAACAACCAGAGTGCAAGTAACCCACCTTCATTTTTGGTGATGAGAAGCTTTAGCAGGATGGGAATCTGGGGACACCTCCTCTTCTCCTCTCCAGTGCTCTGGAACACTAGAGGGAAAAAAGGTCATAGTGCTTTAAAGACTTCTAGTGAGGGACTGCTATATCCTGAAGGGAGCAACAGTGTCAGGTGAGTTAAGATAGAAAGAAGTTTCACAGCAAGGAACTGGTGTTTCACCAGGGCAGGAGTGAAAGGACATTCAGGTGGGGGTGAACAATTCCTGACTTTCTGGGTAACATTTCCATGATACAAAGAGAAGGTATCACAGTAACTCATTTATCATATGAGGTAAGAACAACTCAGTTTTTGAACAAGTATTTCTGGTGGTCTGACACAGCTAACTCTGCTTCAGTCTCAGAAAAAATACATACTGTAGACTGTGCAACCACACACAGATGATCATCATGACTAGCAAATGAAAATGTTTGGTGTTAGCATCATTTTTCATTAGCTAACTGGCCGTTTGCACTGAGGATTTTTTGTATGTTTCCCAAACACTACTAGAAGACTTTCTAACACAAATTGTGTTGAAAATGGGAAAAACAGAGATATAAGTAATGATTCCCATTGGCTCCAGAGCTGGAATAGTGTTGGTATTCTCAATGTGAATTTACTCCTTCACTAAAACACCTGAAGGGGAGAAGACAAAAACCTCTTTTGACATTCACAGAAAAGCTGTAGTGGTGCTAAAGCAAAAGCTCCACAATGAAATAGTTGCAAAATAAAAAAGCTCTACCACAATGGAATAGTTGCAGAAAACATGGCTTTACAAGCAGCAGCTACTAGGTACAGGGTTTCTCATTTCATACAAGTTTTTATCTGTAATTTTTATTATTATGTCATCTATTTAATTCTGAATAGATTTTAACAAAGCATGAGAATTGAGGACAAGTAGTTTGTAGTGAAAAGAGAAAATCAGAAAAAAAAATTGTGGCAAGTATCATATGGTTTTAATCTCATCCAGTGACATAATCTGCATTCATCCCGATTCATATTTTTAGTTGTGTAGATTTATAGCTTTGCCACTCAAACACTGTGGAACTGAACTTTGAGGACTGAAAAATGTTGTAGAGGAGGATTAAAGATAACCATATAACTAGGACAGATACACCAAAGCAAATGCAATGATCCTTTCACCTCTAAACTGTGGTGCTGGATAAGACCTCACAGATAATTACCAGATGTTAAGCAGGTTCTGCCTGACGCGTGACCTACGTGAAATGTTTGCTTTAAACTCTTCTGTGTAGTTACTGCATGGACACTTCCTGCCATCTGCAAAAGATTTTGGATGCTGTAACCGAAAGGGAAAATCATAAAGACACACATCAGTCACTTGCAGTTGACCTTTAGAGACAAGTTCAGGGGTTTATCAATAAGAAACCTTGTTGATTTGTTCCCCAGAAAAAATTAATAATACTTTATTCATTGTCTTGTACTTTCCATTAGCCTTTAAATTCACATATATTTCACGTTTACAGTATTAATTCTTTTAACATTTATGTGTCATTGTAAAAATGCCACTTCTCTTTCTTCCTACCCTGGCTGGCATCCTGACATGTTACTGGGACATTATCTTAAACCATTATCTTGTTCAGCTTGTGAGCATTCTTACAATGCACAGTCTCTTCCTGTTTCTATGGCAATTCATTCTTGATGGTGATCAAATGCATGAATTCAACAAGTCATTCTTTTCTGGAATGTGACTTTCTGGTGATTTTAAACTAAAAGCCAGTAATCAAAACCAAGCAGATCATAAATATAGTTCCCTTTCTGTGTTTTCCTCCCATCCCTATTATCTTGGTTCATTTCTGACAATCCAGTTTGCCTTGGTTACAACTTGATCAGGGACCTTATTACTATGACATGGCCTAACTTTAAATGTTGTCTACACCAAGCAAATTACCTGTCTGGCATACATTTCAAAACAAAAGTTATAATTGCATGCCTTTAACTGTATTAGCATGCATTTTAATATCTATTACTGTAGCATATGTAAAAAAAAAGCTAATCACCAAGGTTTTTTTTAATATTCCTCAGTTCAAATTAGCTAAGATATATGTCACTGATAACTGACACCTTGCTCATTGTAGATAAGGAAACAAAAGCCCAAACGATGATTATTTTTGTTGTATATTGACTCCCACATCTAAAATGCCTTGTATTTAAAATCAGAAGATGCATATTATTGGGGTGGGGTTCTTCAGTGTATGGGTGTTTTTATCTAAGGTAAAGGCTCTGCAGTTTAAGTTTCACTTCCAAAGTTTTCTTATCTATACAAAGAGGATAAAAGAAACCTACTACATGTATGTATCTCTCAGATTTAGGTAAAATGTGCTTGCCAAACTACCTGATCTTGAATTTAGTAAAAGCAAGAGATACCAGAAGAGGCAAGGTATATACAAGAGTTCAGAAGCCATGCTTTAGCACCTGTAAGCTGCCACAGCACTATGGAGCTGCAAGATGCATTTATTCAGAGTACAAACAGTATGGCCTCTAGAGTACTTAACACAGGATTTATTTAAAGCCAGATTAGCTCAAACATATTAAGGATTAAATGGAGAAGGATTAAATGCTACATCTGCAATGTTCTTCTAAGTGCTGTGACTTTTTTTCAGAATGTACATATTTAAACCCTAAAGGCTGTTTTATTTTTGTAGAAGGTGAAACACCTTGCCTTTTAGGAATCAGCAGCTTACTTTGAAACCTATATTGAGCATGTCTGGCAAAAACATTGCATGAAGACATGCAACACTGTCATCAAGATTAAAACAGCTGCCTGCAGGTTTAACTCCCTTTTTGTTACAAATTCATCCCTCTTCCATTAAGAAGTGATGGCAGAAGAGAGTAGGAAGGCTGAATAGTGGCCATATGATCTATGCTCACCTACTTGGCCAGCTAGTTATCTTTGCCCAGGGAAAGATAGCAGTCAATTTCTGCACTGAGAGAAAGTGCCACTCCTGTGTTACTGCTGACAGTGCTGAAGGTCACCTTCCCAATTCAGACACCATCGGTTGGGTTGCCATCCTACCCTCTGACCACATCTCAGAGCAGCAGCATCTGGCAAGAGGGTGTGTCAGAGGTCTACTGGCATGGATGTGGCTACAGAAACAGGGAAATAGCTCTTGCCCTTGTCAAGGGCTTGTTACCAACAGTGCAGTGGGCAAGAAGGATCAAAGGCGTTAGTTGCTGGAAGGCAGCGATTCAGCCCACAAAATGGCCTTGGGTTACAAACACACAAACAAAAGGGTCTTCTCCTGGCCCCAGACCTGGAAAGAGTCCTGTACACATCCATGAATCCATCAGCAGGAGGATTCAAATCAATAGTAAGGCTTGTGACAGAGAACTCATTGTCTCCTCCAAGGGATGGCAGGGGAGGCTTCCTGCAAGCAGCAAGCAAGACCTGGCAAGAGGGGCAGAAGAGGTGCACCACTTTTGTACATGATGTGGCCTTACACATCTAAATTAGATCTCCTAGGTGTCGGCAAAATTAGAAATGGATGTGAAAGCAGTTGCTAGAGTAAAATTATGCTCCTCCTTTTCCAAGCATAGCCAACAGGATTAGTTACCTGTACTGCAGTCAGAGAATGATGGCAGATTCTCTCTTTGAAGTTATTGATTACTCAGGGTGGTTGGTTTGTTTTTGTTTTTTTTTTTTCATTAACATACCATGTAAACATTGGGAGGCTCTTTGTCTGCCAGTAAGCTAGTTTACTATTTATACTCCCTCTACAAGAGGCCCTGCAGGCCAAGAGGTTCTTCCACTACCAGATTTTGGTGCACTTCGGTGGTCAGGTTTCCTGTGCTGAAAGAGACCAGCATTCATCCCCTATTCTCCCAATATAAATACATTCTCAAAAGTCCATGACCTTGACCTGAGTTGTCTTCAGACAAGAAGTTGTTATTTTTTTCAGACAGCTAGGGATTAAGTCTAGCAGAAACTCATAGCTCAGTTTCTAAGCACCAAGTGTTTCCTGAAGACAGGAAGGTAAGTGCTAAATATTGAGATGCAACAGTTACTGTTTTTCTCCTCCCCATTGAGCAGCTAACTAGAAAGAGCATCTGCCTGAAATTTGCCTCAATCAGTGCTTCGTCCTTAAAGAGCTTAATTATGGTGTTTGAATTACTGTAAATCTCTGTATTGAGTTGGAATAAAAATGCCTCACTCAGTCTCATCTATTTCCTTCACACAATTATGCATAGCTTTCTCTTATCCTGAAGAAAATATAATTTCAATTGGAAATTTCTGACACTCTGTCTTGTGTATCAGACAGCTGACAGACTGCCAAGCTTGTAAATTCTTCTGACATTCATTGAGAACAGCATTATAACTATTCCTTAAGTAGTGATTTGATGTTAATGCTGCTACCTAATGTCAAGGCAAGAAGGTGATAATATTAAAAAGAAAGTGTTTTCCATCCTCTGTGAAGACTATATTTTTCCACAAGTACCAATTTTAGCTAGGAACATAGGAATGGCATAAATTAGGGGAAAAAATGGAGTAGGGAATGAAGCATTTGGATGCCTGAGCACTTCATGTGACTGCTGCCTTTCTCCTTTCCTTAGGCTGAAAAATACTTAACTTCCTGTTTAAGAGGTTATTCTAGATTACGGTCAGGTCATTACAGCTACTGAAGTTTATTTTAGATTTAAACTCTCCAGTCTGACCCATTGCTCATCCTCAGTCCAAGCATTTCTCTTTTCATAAGTGTATGAATGCTAAAAGTGCAGAACCTGATCTTGTCCATACCCTGGCTGTGAGAAGCCCTTTCTGCCACTGACCTCAGTAGAGTCCCATCATTTATTTTTTTTCTTTTTCCTCCTTTGTAGCTGTCGTAAGTGTATTGTTCAGTATTCTTGGTCATTGGATGGAATTTTTATTTTTGTTCTTTTGTTTCTTTCAAGTACTCCCTGTGGGTCCATTATCAGCAATTAGCTATATACAGCTACGCTTTGACTAGCACTTAACTCTACAGTTCCTTTGAGAGTGCGAAAGCGTTTCATATTCTACATTAATTATAAAAGGAAGTATTTGTTTCTCTTCCTTAACAGGTGAAATGTATGCACTGCTCATAAAATTTTCATGAAAGTAATAGCTTAGGCCAGCATGACTAATATACTAGCAGTGCTTGTCTGGAGTCATAGTGAGACCCGGTGTCAAACAGAAGTTACTACCAGGAATTAAAAGACAGATGAGTTTAGGTCTTTGTTGGATAGGGGTGTTCTGATGCGCTGCAAATCAATTGGAAAGTTGACAAAGCAAATGTTCAGAATACTACTTCAGAGGCAGAACCTGCTGAAGGTCAGACTGCAAATAAACACAGTCCAAAAGCCATCTTAAATGTCTGCTCTCCTGTTAAAATAAGGAATAAAATTCTGTAATATACATGTACCAGTTACTAAACTTTAAGTGTGTTTTGATCATGCCTTCCCACAACTTTGTGCAATTATTTGCTTGTGTGCAAAGGAAAGTGTAAAGGTGGCTGTTGAGAAAGGACCATACAGATGGGGAAGCCGGGGAGAATCACCTGACCCATCCCAACAGGCAGTGCAGGAGTGTTTTCCCTGGTTCGTGGTTCATACAGCTCTGATTTGCAGGAGTTTAAGGTGCAAAGATGGGTCTCCTAATAAAGCACAATTTCTCTTGGAACAAGCCATTCATAAAACTTCATTTCCCCCTCTCCTTAAGAGTATGGACAGCAAAGTCTGCCTTCAGAAGTAAATTAAAGGGCTAATAACACAGTTGATTCAGAAACAACTCACTTGACTGATTGGGTTGTTCACTCTGGTGGCTAGTGTTAAGAATTTGGATTGTCCTGGTTCACTGACCTTGGACTGTTCAGTGAATTTTCCCCCAATGCTGCAATTGTTCCTTGTTGGCATTTCCTTTGTTCACTCCAAAACTAGTGCTTTTTTAACAGAAGCATCCAACAACTCATTATACTATAATCTCCATTTACTTTCCCACACTGTCCCAGGTGTTTGCATACAAAAGAGCTGTTCAGAGGACAGTGTTTCTATTAAGCCATCACTTCAGATGTTTCTTTACTCATTTCACGTTGGAATAAAAAGACATGATTGGAGACCCTTCCCATCAAAAATGTAAAACCAAAGGTTTTGTGTTTTCCATCATCTCTGTGCATGTCTTTGTCACTCAGCAAGAATTCAGCAGTAGCTGTCAGTAAAAACACTTGGGATTAAGTGAAAAATTCTTGGGGAAAAAAATGCAAACCTTCAAAATGTTTTTGATCTAACAAAACATACCTGATAAAACTTAGTTTAAATAATTGGTCCAAAGAGCACTAATGCGTTAGAGGACTTTGTTTGTCATTTAGGGAGGGTTTTTTTCTGGTTTTGTTTCTTCTCTATACCTCCCAGCCAAGAAGGGTGCAAAGGATTGAAGAAATTAGTGGATTCTGATCCAATGTTAAGACTTTCATGTTCCAAATAATTTGCATTTTTGGCAACTGAGAGAAGGTGACATTTTTAAGTGAAAAGCCCTAATTTTTCCTCTAAGCTGCACATCTGTTCCATTAGTTTCAGAAATGCTATGTGGGTGTGCTTCTTCCAATATCCTATAACTCACACCAAAATAATTAAATCTTTTACTGTGAAGACTTCTATTTCCATAAGGACAGAAAAATGGTTTATATTAGGGATATACTTGTGACCCTCTAACACTATAGTTGAGGCATCACTAAAAATTCCAGGAATAATGACTGAGCCCATATAGTATGCTAGATCAAAAATGCCCTTTTACAGACAGTATGAATAATAATATCTTTCAAATATTTTGTGGTTGGGTAACTGTGGTTTGCAGTTTTATTTTTAACTTGGAAATGTTTAATATTAAAAACAAATTTAGCTAAATTCTCGGTTCTACACGTAAGCTGATGTCAGTGGGACTTTTAATTAAACTCTGTTAACAGAGCTTAATGTCAAACAGTCCTTCCTCAGAATCTACTCCTAGAGGCTTAGAAAAGCAGAAGTAGGGGTAGTTTTCCTCCCTTCTCTGTTTTCAGCTTGAAGAAGTAGGAAAAAAAGATAGATGTATTAACTAAAAACAAACAAACAAACAAACAAAAAGATAAGAACTTCCAGGACAAAAATTGCCCAGCAGCATAAAAACAAGTAGGTTTAATACTGCTTCAGATTTTTTTTTCTTCTTTTTCTGAATTGTTGTAGTTAACTTGTTGTGAGAGCTCGTCACAAATCCACGCTCAGGAGGAGAGCAGTGGGGTGGGCACAGGCAGTGGGATAAGCAAGAAAGGGCAACTGGAGCCTATGGCCTGGGGTGTTCACCTTTGATGTAGGGCTGTGTAATGGAGTTGTTTACTCCTGCTCCATCATTTATGTGCATGTGTTTAGAGCTTTTGTAATCCAGTCCCTTCAGGAAGGGGAATGCAATGCTGACTGCACATTAGTTTCTACTATCAAGAGTCAAGGGATTAGCTTCTGTACTGACAGTCTGTAATAAGAAGTGCTCTGTAATTTCAAACCATAGCAGTACAATGTCACCTGATTGGCCAAGTAGACATAATTTGACAAAACTCAGCCAGAGAACTTGCTTTTGTTTTCCTCTGTGTTATGGTCCTGTGGAGAAATAGATCTGTGAATGGATCTGATGCTCAACACTTTCTCAAAGTCCTAAGGTGTCAGTGCATGTTTGCTCTCTTTGCAAGCTCAGTTCTTGGATGCCTGACTGCAAAATAGAATGAGGAAGGAGAAGTTATAGTTCATATCTTTGCTTTTATTTTGTTCTCTCACTGATCTACTTTTAACTAATACCTTGATTTTTGGTATACCTTGATATGCCTTGTGATCACCAGATCCAGTTATTCCAGTTGCTTTTCCAGTTCATATACATGTGAAAATCCAACTCATCTTAATGGGAGAATGCCCCTCAAATTATCTGGATAAATATCTGTGGATATCTGGATATCTGTAAAGCTGAAAGGTCACAGCAGCCTTGCAGCACATGTTAGTTCTAGGCTGAACGAACTCTATTTCCAGCATTTCACAGGTTTCACCCATTGTTTGGTTTAGACCTCTGACCCCTCCCACCCTTCCGTTTTTTTGGCAAATCTAAACTGCATCTTCCTTTGTAGTATGGTGTATTTTAACTAAGACATCCACTCAGTAAAAAAGTTTGGTTAAAAAAATTGCTTCCAATGGCTTATATGTAACACTCCTGGTAGGGTATGTCAAAATGAGATTTTCCTTTTACTTTGTACTTATCAGTACTGCTTTCTAGTTGAAAAGGCTCCCTGTTCAGTTTTAGTTTTCCCCTTACCTTTCCTGAATAACCTTTAGCTCATTTCTCTGCCCACATCCACTTGCTGGACCACTTTTCTACTTTAACAAGGTCATTTTGCATTTCAATTTTGTGAATTTGCAAAAGGCGTTTATGTGGGATCCATTGTAAAAGCTCTTCCTCTGAAAATGACGGATGCCAAATCACACCTACTATAATGAAGGAAAACTACCATTCACTCTGTTAAATCAACCACATCTGTCATTTTTAACATCCAACCCTAATTATGGTCTGTTTATCCAGTCCCATCTCCCCTTTCCACTCAGTGAGTGCAGCTGGCTGGGGCAATGGCCATGCTAAGTGTGCCAGATAATGGTAGGTCTCCTCCTACATTTTGTGATCATCTAAAATTTCAATTGTCATTAAAATGATGGCCAAAACATGGATTTTGCCTGTAGTCAGTCTTTAATCATCCTTTTAGGTTCTGCAAAATTCCTTTAATCCCATTTACCCTGAGATTAATAACAGACAGTTGAAAAGTGCAAAAAATAAGTTCAGACTCTGTGATTATTGAAACTATGGCCTCATATACAGCAGCCCATGGAAGCAAGAGAAAGCAAAGTATGCTCTGTCCTTTTACAGCAGTTAGCTTCAGGATGATGTGTTTGAAACAAACCCCGTGGCCTGCTGTGGGAAGACAGGAGGCAAAGAGCAGCATTGCCCATCTCGGGTTATGGAAGGGAACATAAGCCACAGATGAGCTTAGCATTTCTTGGTACAGTTCAGTCCATCCCTACACTAGCTATAGGTTTTAGGAAAAGGTCTTTGGTGTGTCCTGATAGCAAACCAATGTCTTCTGTGCCACAGCTTTGTGAGCAGAGGGTTTCAGGGGACTGGCAGCATGGCTCTTGGGCCTATATGTAACTCTTTTCAAGGATAAATTAAAAAGCTCTTTGCCACATTCTTCATGCTTTGATTTGCACAAGTGAGACCCTGCCTGCTCAGAGAAATTTAGAGAAGATTCAGAAAAAGCTTCTAAGATAGGAAAACCTTTCCAATACAGTTCCAAACCAGAAGACAATCAGCTGTTTGAAAGCAACCTCTGTAGACCAGATAATAAAGGAAAACTGAAGAGCCCTGTCATGGCTTCAGCAAACAATTCAGTAGCACTGCATGTAGAGCAAAACTCCTGCAGTATCCTCCCCACCCCCACCTGCGATGACATTCACAACCCGCTTGCTGTTGAGAAGGACTTTGCAGGGTAATTACACAGAGTAACAGCAGCTCCATGGCACCTATTTGCTGTGGGCAAGTCATGATTTGAAGCTGTCGAGGTACAAGTATCAGGCAGTGCAAAAGGGCTGGCTGAGACACGTAGTTAGAGTGAATGTCATAGAGATAATGTAAGGATCCGAGCAGGAAAGTGGTGTTCTGAGCTGCAGCAGAGAAAGGAAGGCACACGCTTGCCCATTAGCAACTCACCCTGCACTTCATCTGCATATTATAGCCATGCAAGCTAGTTATTATACCACTGTCATTTAGATTCCCCTGAAACATGACAGTCACTGGTAACAATATTAATTTTATCTGACTAGTCATTTTAAAACATTTTAGGACTTAGTCTTTACAGCCTGTGAATGGCACTCTGTAGTCTTCTGTGCTTTTAACAGAGTATCAGTATTACTGTTTCCCCTTTGTCAGCCTGCTCTAATGTGTTCTTTACTTATTTAGTTCCTGAAGTTCAGCAACAATGGAAAAAAGAATATTGTTAGTTGTCTTTTTGACAAAGTTGTTTACTATTGCCCAAGACTGTGGCCATAGTAAGGGCAGAGATGAATCACTACGTGTTTGAATGATATCACTGCTATCTGGAATACTTGCATGTGGTGCCTGCTGGTGACAGCACTACTCTGTTGTTTTGTTAAGCTCACCTTGGAGGGTCAAGGAATGTGCCCTTATATGTTCTCTTATGTCTAATTGCTGTGGCAGGAGTTATTCTTTTGCAATTCTTAGACCTCTGGTCTGTAGCAGTTTCTGATCATTTGAGAAGCTACCAGTCTCCAGAAGAACTGAAAGGGAATTTCAATCTAAAAGAAAAAGTAATGAGTTATTTTTTTCATATTCTATCCACCTGTATTAATACATTCAGTTAAAAAATTGGTATAGGCACTTCTGCAGCAAAAGGTATTGTATAACCCCACATTAGGCTGAGATTTTAGATATATTTTTTCAGTAAAGAAAGCCCCATAATATAGAAGCAGGTATCCTGCTGATATGAGAGTAATAGAACATAAATTCATGAATTATGGTGATAATGTCTGCCAGCACTGCAATAGGTGCTTTAAAAAAGATTCATGTCTATGCTCCTTTTTTAACTACTGCTCTCCTGGTTCTCCAGCTATTGCAGCAGGGCACAACTTACCCAATCTGATGATGAACTCTTGTTGAAATAGGTTGTCCCCTGCTCCCAGACATATATTCCTGTTTCCTCTTTGTCAGAGATAAGAGTCTCAGAGTGAGTCACATCTACTTATTGATCCAATGGACATCTCCTAAGTGTTGATGATGACCAGATGGAATGGAAAACAGCTTTGGACATGGGCACTGGGTCCAGTCCTGGCAGCAGCTCTCAGGCAAAATAAAGGATGTAGCTTCACATCATGCTTCATGTTCTTAATTATCCTGCAGTGTATTTCAGTGGCCATTGAACATCATAGGCCATGGTCTTCCATCTGCCAGGAATCCCTTGTAGCATAGCTTTTGTGATGTGGCAGCTCAGGAGGGATCATGCTGCCATGAACAGCAGCTTTCTTCTTCACACTCCACTGGTGCTGTGGTCCTTGAAACAACCTTTTAAAAGAAGATAATATAAACTATTTGGTTGTAAGGGAAGGGGGAACCATGACCATTGCTGATTTCTTGTATGGGGACGGACACAGGGGGGCAACGCCAAGTGACAAGTGGCAGGACTTCTTAATTGCCTGTAGTGCTGCTCCTGTGGTGAGGGGCCTTCTTTTGGGTTAGAATGGCAGACAGCAGCTCCTTACAATTTGGCATATTGATGCTTTTCTACATAGTGTTATTTGGCTTTAGGATTTTCCTTGAGGTGCTGGGATGGCAGGTTTAAAATTAGGGTTTATTTTCCTACCACCAGCCCTTCCCTTTCAGCACTGCAAGGGTAATATTATGGTCTCCATGCCAAAATGCCTCTACAGGAAACATTCATGGTGTTGCATAATAAGGTTCTTCTTTGGAGCAAAATCCACTGATATGGAATCAGGTATTTATTTATCTTCCCCAGTTTTTAGCCTGGTTTGTTTCAGAAAGGTGCAGAAATGCTGCTTTCAGAAGCCAGAGCATCAACAAATGTCAAAGGCACAAGTGCTGCTGGCAAAAGCTGCTGGCCAGGCCCCCTCCAGTGAGCCCTGAGAAACACTCTTTTGTTTGTCCCACAGGCGACCAGCCAAGAACTAGCTACTCAACACACAGCTGGTTCTACTCTCCCTTACAGTAGGCACAGAGAAGGCTACTCTAGCCCAAATCCTCTTTTCAGGCCACGTGGCAAGCTCAAGCCATTCATTCTTTTGTGCAGCTGCTTCATGATACAAAAGGAACTTTATTGTGGATTTTACTCCATGCTAATAGAGCCAGTTGAATTCCCTTAGCCAGTTTTTGGGTATAGTGAATGCATCACTGGCCTGTAAAGGCAACTGATTAACACAGTATCACCTAATCCTTCAAGCAAGGAAGATAAAGCTGGGTTTTAAATACTGACCTAAGAAGTCATTTATCGAATCATAAAATCATAGAATTCTTTGAGTTGGAAGGGACCTTTACAGGTCATGTAGTCCAATCCCCCTGAAGTAAGCAAGGACATCTTTAACTAGAGCAGGTTGCTCAGAGCCACATCAAATCTGATCTTGGATGTCTCTATGGATGGGGCCTCCACCACCTCTCTGGGCAGCCTGTTCCAGTGTCTTACCACCCTCATAGGAAACAACTTCTTCCTAATGTCTAATCTAAATCTACCTTGCTCTAGTTTAAAACCATTGCCCCTTGTCCTGTCACTACACGACCTTGTAACCAGTCCTTCCCCAGCTGTCCTGCAGGCCATCCTCAGGTACTGGAAGGCTGCCATAAGGTCTCCCCAGAGCCTTCTCTTCTCCAGCATGAACAACCCCAAGTCTCAGCCTCCTCACAGGAGAGGTGTTCCAGCCCTCTGATCATTTTTGTGGCTCTCCTCTGGACACTTTCTAACAGGTCCATGTCCCTTCTTGTGCTGGGTGCTCCACAGCTGGACACAGGACTCCAAGTGAGGTCTCACCAGAGCAGAGTAGAGGGGCAGAATCACCTCTTATCCTTGATTATTTTGACTGTCTCCAGTTAGGTACTTTTAACAGCATTTTCTCTATTTCAAAATCAATGCCACAGTCCAGTGGCAAAGAAGGGAATGATTGGAACCACTCGCTTAGCTCCCTGGGCTTGCTTAGTCACTGTACTGTCTGATTGCTGGGTCTGACTGTAAAGAAAATGTTCATAACAGGTTTAACCGATGAGATTTCCTTTGAAAAGTCTCTGTGATGTTTTCTGGAGGTTAAAACCAAGACCACCGTCAAAATTTTACTTTAAGCCTATACTGATTCCTTTGTCCAGCTCTGCCACAAGGAGTCCCTCCTTTTTAGGTCACTGGTAGATGAGCACTGGTACCTCTGGCTGTGTTTCCTCTCCCCATCTGTCTGCTGGATGCTTTCCTCTGCCTGCCATGCCTCAGTTCTTCCTACTCAGCTCCAAAGCAACTCCAGCAGTGGCTAAGCTGCCACACTGGGCTTTCTCCTAGAAAGGGTTTCACCCTAGCAAGGGTGTCGGAGGGTGCTCCTTTGGGTAACTGCCCTACAGCTGTAAGCAACAGAAAATGCAGCCCATCAGTTACCTTGGGCTGTGCAGCAGCAAAAGGGATGGCAGTTTTTCATTCAAAAAGCTTGCAGTGGTACCCAATGATAGTCACAAAATGCTGGAAACTTAGGAAGCCTTTCACGGATAGCAGTGACAGAGGCAAAAAATCTCTATAATACTGTGTACCATCCCATGCTTTTGAAAGAAAAGGTTTTGCCTGGTTTTGTGCTAAAGTAATAGCAAATTTGTGTTCGTAGAGTAACAAAATGACCTCCTGTATTAAAAGCATTGATTACCGAGAGTACCTCCTTTATTTTAATTTTAGTTTTGTTAAAAGAAGGAACCAAGAAGTTCTGAGGGATTATAAAATAGTCATACCTTTTTCTTTTCTTCTTTAGATAAATATATACAGATCACAATTTTCTTTAAATTCTATCTGAGGATGTTGGATGTATTTCTGAACTACTGTGTGAAGTTTCACTGCTATAACAACATGAATGTTTAATTCCCTATTTACAGCCAGTGCGGATTTCCCATACAACGGTCAAGCTATAGGAGATGGAGTTAACAGAAACTCTGCCATTATTGGAGGTAGGAAGTCTGTCTGCTTTTCTGAGATACTTTGCAGAATGACTGTTATGGCTGAATTGCAGTTGGGACCATATTCAAGCTATTTGTCAAAGAGTTATGTGGGAAAACTACAGCTGAACAAAGTTAAACAGAAATTTGTGTAAGTCTGCTGAGGCACATTGTCCTAGTGAAATCGTTTGTTCTCACTTACATTGTCCCCTGAAATTCAGTTTTAACCAAGTCAAAGTACTGAAATTCATAATGCACATCCATGTGGGGAGCTACTTTGCAGTAGTTGCTATATGTTAACAGAGTAATTAATTTATATGAAATAGCATAGATATTTTTGTAGTTACAGTAGATTCAATGTGATTCTATGTCAAACACTGTTTGCTCCATCTTTGACAAAAGTCCCTCGTGATCCAGCCTTGGTTTTTAGGGGTCAGGTACTGCTATAATTTATGTGCCAGAGAGTCTCATTCAGTGTGATAGGTGATGTTACATAATACTGGAATTAGAACTTTGAATTAGTGTTCCAAGAATAGATTCTGGCCAACTGCCTCCAGAAATAAGGATCCTGATTAATTTTATGCACACATGCAATTTTCTCTTCCCTGCCTCATAGTGTGGGACTATTGCACCATAATCCTCCTGAGAGAACATTGCCACTGCATCAAATTCTGAAGGCATATTAAAAAAAAAAAAAAAAAAAGAAATTGTAAAGATCCCTAATAGCTTTTAGTCAGTTCTAAATGCATATAAAATTATATACCGGTGGAGGGTTTTGTCCTGTAAAGCAACACTGAGTATAGCAGTACACAACCAGGTTTAGAGTAGTTGCCTGGGTTTGATTTGATATGTTATTCTTCCTTTTTAATTTATATTTTTATTGCTACTTAAAACTTTTCCTTAATACTTTGAAACCTTACAATACTAGATGGGTAGCGTTGCATTGCTCAGAAAAATTCAGGCCATATCTAAAGAGCCTGGCTGTCCAACACATCAGTTAACGGAAGTGGCATAACATAATTCCAACGGATTACAAGATTTTTTTAACCTGAGAATTTTATAATGTCTTCATCCTGGAAGATCCTCACGCCTGTGGAGAAGGGCCAAAAGAGGAACAGTGCTGTTTTAGTACCCAGATATGTATGCCTAAGAGGGTAAGATACATGAGACTTCTCCATAACAGGGCTGAACCCCAAGCAGACTATTACAGGGGGAGCAATTAAGGATAGCTCTGATGATAAAGCAGTTAAATCTGTAATTAGGAGGAGCCAGTGCCTAGTGGGTGGAGTGAGCCAACAGTGAGCCAAGCCAGTTTTTAAGGACATGTTGAGGGGCTTCATGAAATGAAGCAACTCTGGTGAACTGCCCATGTAGCTTCAACTCAGCTCAGAGGAATTGGGGGATTCTTTCTTTGTGCCAAAATCTGTAGGTGTTCTCCTCAATAATGGCACCTTTTCTTTTCTCCTCTGCATAGGTGTCATCGCAGTGGTGATCTTCACCATCCTCTGCACCTTGGTGTTCCTGATCCGCTACATGTTTCGCCACAAGGGAACCTACCACACCAACGAGGCCAAAGGGGCGGAGTCAGCCGAGAGCGCCGACGCCGCCATCGTGAACAATGACCCCAACTTCACGGAGACCATCGACGAGAGCAAGAAGGAGTGGCTTATTTAAGCCCACGGGGACGGGGCCTGGGGTGGGATACAAGCTGGGCCAGGGTGGGACTGGGCTGACTCTTGCAGTGGGGAGAGGACACTCTGCGTTGGACGCTTGAGCACACCTATGGTAAAAAGATCAGCACAACTGGAGGAGCAAGTGACAGGAAAATACCACTGAGACTGGAGGATAAAAAGCATTTAAGAAAAAATACTTTTTAATATTGATTTACAGCAAATCGCCCCTTCCGTATCCAAACAACTACAAGAAAGAGCAGTTTTTCAGCTTCAGCATTGGTTAAAATTTTCAGTAATACCTGTCTATTTCTCTGTATGTTTAGAGGTGTTCTGGATACCTGCGACAAGAAACGGGGCTGGTTTTTTACATTTTTTAAAAGCTGTTTAAAATGTGGGTAGTTCTGTCCTGAGAACAAATGGCAGACCTTTCTTCCCGGCGTTGTGTTCCTTCATGGCTGACCGCTTCCCCACAGGCTGCCCCCAGCCCTGCACCCTGACCATGTCACCGTTCTTTTTGGTGACATTGAACCGAGGGTTCAGGGCTGGGGTGGAACAGGGGGAGTGAGGATTAATACAAACCATTCCAGTTTTTCAGTGTGTCATCAGCTCATGCCAACCCTGGCTGGATCCATCTTCTTGACCCAGACACTTTGTTGATTGCATACGATTCTCATCAGCAATGTAAAAATCCTGTTACTAGTACTACTACTACTACCAGAGAGGATGTTCATGAAGCACAGGAAGCTTTGGGGGGATTTTATTATTTTGTTGGTCTCTGAGGGAGAATGATGCTGTGTGTCTGTAGACCTAGTCTGTTCCTGTGTCTTGGCGATGGCACTGGTGACCTGGGGCACGTGCCAGTTCAAACCCACCTCTGCCAGTGGCATATTGGCATATACTGTATTTAGGTGTAAGCTTTGGAGTAGGGAATTAGAGCCAGGCTTTCTTTGCTTCTGTTTCATTTTTATAAGCTGTCACAGAAATATTAATACAGCTCTAGTCAATGCATTTGAACCCACGGGCTTCACATAATACTTTTTTTCTAACTCTAGCATAACAATTTCTTCTTTAAATGCTTAGTTTCAGTCCCTTTGCAAGGAAAGCCTCTGCTGGCAGTGTCCACACAGGCAGGAAGGTGAGGCAGAGGAGGCTTGGAAACTCGACACAGAGAGGAGGTGGGAAACACACAGCACACAGCAGAGAGATACTCTTCAATAGGGAGATTCACCTGAGCTACTTTGCTGTCCATGTAAGGCAGTTTAAGAACAGCAAGGCCAACGCCAAGTGCAGCACTGCATCCCACGTCCCCTCTGGGACCAGGGAAGATGCAGGTGTTGCCTGAGGAGTAGGCAGCCAGCTTGCAGGAGAGGCAGAGGAGCAGCCTGAAGACCTAATATCTGTTGATAGCAATAATGTAGCCTTAGCTTGTCCTCTGTAGAAGAGTGGCTCTCCAGCAGTCTGATTTAGTAGGACTTCAAGGCTATAATGGGCAGTTTTTGCAGTGGAACAGAATGAAGGAGTCTGCATTATAGGGCATTTGCTACGTGCTAAAAGAACAGAAATAATACTAAGAATTTATCTTTTAAAATATTTATGTTCATGATAGTCCTAGATTTGCTTCATCTTTAATATTGCTGGGTTTAATGCACAGATTTAATCTAATTTTGGTTACAAGAAAGATTTATTTTTCACCCAAATCTGCCATCTCCTACACTGAGCAGAGCTGGCATCTTTAATATTCTTATCTTTTTGGTTGTATCTTTCATTATTCTAGTTGATGCTTTAAAATGAAAAAGAAAAAAAAAATCACAGAGGGAAAGAAAATATTGTATTCTTTACAGACAAGAAATTTATAAGCACAATTTGTGAGACAAGGCCAGACAGTTTGGGTTTTAGGGATGGTAGACTAATGTCCTCTTCTGGGTTCATTGAACACATATGTCAGAGCAAACCAAGCCCATTGATTTCTTCTGTTTATAGTTTTGGAATTAGCATACAAAAATGTTGCCAGTTAAAAAAATAAATAGCTGTTGCTCAGGTTACATTATATGGCAGAGGGGTTCAGGCAGGCATAAAAATCACCTCTGCCCCTCTTGTGCTCTGCAGCCTTTTGCCTTGCCTGAGGTGTTAACCTCTCCCTCTTTTCTGTGTAATTGAGCAGATGAATTAGCCTTGCCTGCACCACTAACTATTCAGCAAAATACATAGCAAGCACAGATATCTTTGTAGGACTGAAAAGGCATTCTCTTTTCTATGTTATTTTATGTTTAATTTGATTTTGATGGTATTTTTGTCCACTCTGAAAAATGTCCTTGCCTGCAGGCTCAAGTTATCAGGAAAAGTGAATATAGCATCATTTGCAAAGATTGGGATTTGATCTGCAGCAAAAAGTTACTTACTAATCTGAATTTAATGTTTGAGAGGAGGATCAGATTTATGTACCCTGGGAGATTAATCCTCTACTGTTTCTTATGGGAGAGACAGCTTTTGTAGCCACAGTGCAAGTTTGCCAAATGCTTCAGCATGGCACTAGAGGGAAAGGATGGCTTGGTCTCTGTGCCTAGCCTAGTCCTTGGTGTAGCTAGGGACAATTGTCTGTGTTGTGTTAGTAAGGCCTGTGACATCTATTCACTCATTTTCAAAAAGATTACCAGCTAATCTCCCACAGCCCTGTCAGCAAGTATTTCTGGAAAATAACCTTTGACCATTCCACATGCCAGAGTTGAAAATTAGCATTCTAGGTTTGAAAAACAGGTTTTAAATTTCCAAAATCAAGTTGCAAGCATCTGCACCTCTCTGTTGACTGGACACCATGGACCTCTTCATGTAAAGTTCATTAATGCTGTGTTACAATGTTGACAATCTTCAGTCTTGTCATTATTTTCATGATACAGGCACTTCCATAACTCTAGAAAGTATTTTAATTATTAGAATTCTTGTTTCTTCTAAAACTGGACCTTAGACATGATATTGTAGACTAGCAGCTGGTCTCTGTATAGGCATTTGGTGACTGTAGGTGAATTCCTGGCTGTCTGCTTTGTATTTCATTTTTGAGAATGGCATATGCTTTATTATAGGCAGTGGTCATTCAGAAGCATAACTGTGGAGCAGGAGCAGGCCCAGAGAAGTAGTTCTGTATTTTGCTATCACTTTATCTATTCTGAGACTTTCTTCCTCTGCACGCCTATTATTGAAGGTTGAAAGTTTACTTCACCCACTCTTATTTGTGCCAAAAATCCATGTTGTTTAAGAGATACAATCCATACGCCTGTAGTAGGAAAATCTGTTGAACCCCTTCAACAGGGGAGCGTGGATCTTGCTTTTATAAAACTCTGTACTTCCCCCAAAGAATATTAAAATAATCCATCTTTTATGACCTCTTTTTAGCTGCTTCATCTGTTTGAACTGTGCAGAAAAAAATGTAGCCTCTTGTACTGGTTGGGGAATTGAACTGAAGTGTCCTGACTGTGTTTCTGACAGACTCTTTCCTGACTCCACAGGCAAAACTGCCTCCAGTGGTGGGGAGAGCAGGACTGGATTGGAGACTAGGGCTCTCACTGTTAGTGAAATAATGTAAGCAATATTTCAGATCCTCACTCACAACACATGCAGACCACCACATAATGAATCACAGAGCTCCAAAGACCCAGAATGTTGGAAAGCTAATTTTGATGTCAATCCAGCCTCGAAGGGAAATCCACAATCCAATCTGGCTGTTTTGCATCAAGTCTTTCACACACTGCTTATCCCATATTTACTGACATAAAATTCAGATGTATTAAATAAGAAAATTAATCTTTAATTGGTGCTGGAGAATTTCTGCTTTGTATTTCTCCTTCTCATTTTAAACTTTGCCTATACTTTTTATATCTCTGCTAGCAGCTACCATTTCAAAGGTATGACAGCATTTTAATATCATGCTCTAGGTAGAACGATGTACACGAAAGGTTGGTCATCATAAATATTTTAGTAAGACTGCCAAAGCAGTGGTATATCTGTACATGTTCATTGTAGTGATAAGAATTCAGTTTAAGAGTCTAGTAAATAATTACAGTTCAATTAAAACAGTGTCCTTTAATAGCAGATGCATCTACTTTCCAGGATACCTGTTGAAATGTGAGGCTATCTCAGCTGGACAAGCAGTAGATTGTAATATGGTTTATTCCTTGGACAATTTTACATTCCAGCAAGCATGGTGATCCTGAAAATATGTCATTTTTGAAAAGTGGATCCTAAATCACATTTCATTATCCATCTGAGAAACAAAACAGATACCTTGCCTTCTAAAAGCTAGAGCATGTAAACTAAAATGGAAGAAGGACAATGTGTATGTATGCCTGATATCTTCTGTGAATGTTTTTCCTTTTAACTAAAGCTCTACTAGAAACCAGAATGGTAAATTTAAAAAAAAAAAAAAAAAAAAAATTAAAAAGAAAGAAAGACATTTGAAACAGTTTAAATTTTACTAGCAGCTGCTTCCTCATACTTTGTATATTCTGATCATTATCTATATTTTTTGCCTTCTCTAGTAGCAGGAAAGGATTGGACAATTTGGAAAGGACAGAAGTTGGAAAGCCTTGTTAAGAAAAGAACCACAGTACAGGAAAAAAGGGACTTCAGAACAAGGTTATACATAAGAAGAGGGGTTGTTAAAACCAGGGAAAATTTACTGAAGTTCAAGTCTGTTCCTCCTGCTTCAGGCAGCCTTGGTTACATGTTACGGAGGAGAATCTTAGGCAGTCTAAATCTGTACTTGTTGAAGAGGGTCTGAGAGTAGGGGTTTGGTAGAGATGAAACGACTGCCTTCCTGAGGTGTTTCCCTTTCTGATCACTGTGCACATGGCAGCAAGCAGTCTGCCATCAGCTCTGCTCACGTCCTTATTGCAGGCTCTGTGGAGCTGCCAGCTTCACAAGTTACACACCACAAGTGGCTGAGTGTGGACTGTTTCCTTTCCTTTCCCACCATAGCTCTGTCCTTTTCCTCATGAAGGTGAGCCTTTTATTGAAGTTGTCAAGGAAAATGTATGCCCAACTCAACAGGCATGTGTCTGTTTCTTTTAATAAGCTACCTTATCAGGCTTTAAAAAGTTTTTATGATGTGAAGCATTTTATAAAAGAACTATGTTAAGTGCATTTGAATGGTAGAGTGTGAAATCTAGGCAAAGAAGCATCAGTGCAATAACCACCCGAGTCAGAGGGACTGAGCTTGTCCCAGTCTGTTACTCTGTCTGCACTGTGAATTGCCTTAACCCAAAACATTGGCCCCATCCAAGACCTTAACTTACTTTTTGGAATATAACAGTGGCAAAGTCCTGTTGTGATGCCTTGTGACCGTGTTTTGATTGTTCATTTGTCAGTGTACTGACTGTTGAAACCCCTAGGCGAGTCACACTTTCTACATTAATATTTTTAATTTATATAGGAAAGCTCCAAAACACAGAGATAGGAGTGAAGGTTCATATTTAAAGGCCTTCTGATACTTGTACAGTGTGACACGGAGAAGAATTGTAGCTTCTTCCTGTCACCACATGTGTCTTACTGCAGCCAGAAGAGTGTGGGTGTGCATGCGCATCTCCGAAATCTAAGGCCATTCAGGATGTGATGTCTTAGGTAATTACTGCTACAATATGGGTAGATATGATACAAAATTCCTCAAATCCACGAGTCTGCAGTGCTAGCAAAATCACTCACTCTTGAATTTTGAGATGAACTCAGAGTTCATCCTACAGCAGTAGGCACATATGGTGCTTCAAATGAGAACAGACTTGGACCTGGTTACCAAAAAGCATTTATTTAACAATCTGTAACACAGCACTTTTAAGACTCTGCGTAACTCTGATTTTCACATATGAGCAGACTTCTTGAAGCACTATGCCCAAAATCCTGATTATGCCAAGAACTTAAAAACCAGGAAGAAAAGTGGCCAATTTGTGGCTTCTTTATAAAAGACAGGGTTTTTAAAAAGTCACTTCATGTAGAAAAGAAAAGTTTGCTATCAACAGATTCTTTCACAGAGAAGTGTTTCTTTGGAGTAGGTTTCTGTTTTGAAAAAAAATGTGAAAAAAAGTTAATGATATAAAGGACAACCAGAACTGCTTCTATGAAAAGAGGGCAAGATATACTCTGCAAATACACACCGAATCAAATAACAAATCTAGTGCATCTTGTTCCTTCTGTGATACAGCAGCTTCCAGTAATGTCTCCTTATGCTCCCTTCTCCTTATGCTACTTCTTCCTCAATGGAAAAATATCTGGTTTAAACAACAAACACAAGAGAAACGTGTCTACCTTTTGTTTTACCATAGACTAATGCTCTTGCTTGGTATGTAATAGGGTAATAGGGAATAGCAAATCAGAATTCATAGCACTAATTCTTCTGTCTTCAAGGGTCAGAATGCTCTATCACCAAAATAATTATTAGCATGTAGATATGTTCATACTGATAATCTTAAACAACTGGCATTCTGGATTCTAGCAAAGGACTGCTCTAAGATATTCTTACTTATTGAAAACTCATATCAAGGTGGGCAGATGATATTTTCTGGCAAGTAAGAAAAGCAAATTACTGGAATGACATCAGAGCAGAAACCATTTGAGGGAACGCTTAGCATGCTGAACAATAAACTATACCAGCAAGAGTTTCTTCTTGCCTTACAGTTAGGTATTTGGGGTAGGTACAGTGCTGCAGCTAGTCATATGTCACCATGTGTGCATTGCCTCTTTGGCCAAAATATTTGAGCCCCTCCTGTCTTTCACATGCTTTGAAACAGGCTGTTGCAAGAACACAGCTGAACGCATGAAACTGAAGCAAGCTGCTCTAGGCTGCTGGTGAGAGCACAGAATCACAAGTCTCAAGCTCTTCTACCTGCTGGTCTGTCCTTGCTTAGAAAAAAGTTCTCAGATGTGTTGCTGCCTGTCCCTGTCTGTTGTCCCCTTTCTCCCATCTTACAGAACCACAGAACAGCGCAGGTTAGAAGGGATCTCAGAAGACCTTCTGGTGCAGCCTTTCATGGGAAAGGGAGTCTAGATGAGATTATCTATCATCCTGTCCAGTTGTGTTTATTTCCCTACTGACTCAGTCTTCAGGGCAGTAGGCTATCAACAGGCTCTTGTTTAAGACAGACTGAAAGAGTCACTGGAGTGAGTCAACAAACTGTTGAATCAGCCAGAAAGCAATAACTTTAGATGACTTATGTCAGGTGGAAGAAGGCTTCATCAATTACCAGCCTAACAGCCCTCCTACATTTAGTCATGGCTTTAGTTAGCAACAGAGCAACCAGCCAAGTCTATGTATTATTTTTTTAAACCCATGTGGAGGTAATGTAAGATAAAAAAACTTGTCTGAATAAAGACAAGGTAGCCATCTTCTGTATGCCAATATTTATTTTCTAAACTGCACATCCTCATGCTTATGGTTTGTGTGTCATTGAAGGAGTCTGACCTTGGCACAGTCAATAAATCATTCACAAGCTGACCCAACAGCCCTGTACTGCTTTGTCTTAAAAATCTCCATTGGGTAAATATTTTAAAGTAAATCTGTGGTTTGCCATCATAAAGCACTGGGCACAATATCAGCAGCTAGTTGTAATTTATTGCTGTTATAAAATCAAGGTCTTTCTGCTGAGATTTCTTGGGTGACTTGCATGAACAAGACATTTATCCCTGAAACAAACTACTATGTCTCAGTGAGTGAAGCAGAGAGAAATTCTCTTTGTAGCACACCCTGAAACATAGTGTAAAGTCCCTTTTGTTACACAGTTCCTGGTACAGGAGGAATGTTTCTGTACACATGTAATATCTGCTTTCCAAATCCCCTACACACCACTTCAAGGCCAGCATGGAAAGAAATTGGATTACAATCGGGGGGG
>NW_008630091.1:16047-27459 GCF_000691845.1 Merops nubicus | reverse complement strand
GGGTGGGGGGGGGGGAGGGCGTCCCCATTTCTTCCTCTACTTTAGAAATGTTCCCTCTCACTGATAAATTAATCACTGTCATCTCGAAACTCCTCGCCAGCGTTGCTTGCTACTTTAACCAAGGTGAAGCCTCTCACCTTCCTTAAAATGTGACTGTTTTAGTGGGAGAGTTGTATGCCACTGAATTCCTGTTATCTGTTTTATTTGCAGCTGGTTTTTGTCTGTTTATAGTACTGAGTGACTGAAAGTAAAAGATTGGTTTCTGCCATCTGCAGCATTATTTTAAAACTTGCATTTTTTTCCAAAATCACAGTAGTGTGGCAAAGAGAGTCTGAAAATGAGGCAGCTGCACCTTATTCCATTAAACATGCTCACTTTCTTTTGTTTGGTTCAAATGTTCCCAAGAGACATCAATACTGAAATAAATGTTTAGTAAAAGCCAGTTTCTATTTTCCTTAGGGCCATAAGATGTCAGAATTAACCCTCAGCCATCCCTTTGCCTTGTGCTTCTGTAGCATGTATACAAGGCCACTGGAAGCCTCCAAAGGAGGTCACAAAAATAGTGACATTATAAAAGCCTCTAGTGGCTTTAGTCTCTTGGAGTTCTAAAGATTCATCTCAACAGGGGCAACAAGTCAACACTTCGACAAATTTCCATTGTTAACACATCCAAGAAAATTCTCAACATCGCTTATTAAAGAATTTTACTTTCGTTGGATCAGTATCTCAAAGAGGGAAAAAAATGCTTCTGTATTTGGAGTACCTGAGATATTATACTCACCCTGTTGCAACTCCTGCCTTGTGTCTGATCTTTTGAAGCTCCAGCTACATACAACATGGGGCAGTCACGAATAAAGAAGGCTAAGGCATCACTTGATTCCTAGTAACTCTTGAAAGTACAAGGAACTGACTTTCAACAAATCTGTTTTGTGTGGTTCTTCAGTGGATCAAGATCATCAGAGGCTGGGCAGGTGTCATAAAATATCTTCAGTCCTAGTGAATTGAATCATGCATTGAGCAGTTTTGAGGGCCGGGAGTGCATCTGATACAGCAGAATATTTTAGCAAAATATTCCTGAAAGGCTCCTTGACAACTCTACTTCCCCAGCTGACCAGTGCTAATTAACAGAAGCCTGCTGGAAATGATCTCCACTGACTTAATCCTACCTGTGGATGCCAATCCTAACTAAGAGCACTTCGTTCCATGGGGATTAAATAGATTCCCCCCCAGTACAGACTGCTTGGGATGTGCTCTGTCTGAAGCTTCTTACTGACATATATAAATAGAGATATAGAGATAAATAGATATTTTTATGGAGATGTTTTATAAGTGGCCTTTACTTTGTGCATGGTAATTATTGCCAAACTCTTGTTATCTAGAAGCTACAGAGTGGCTGGTTCTGCAGTTTAGAAGGCAATCAGCTGTCTTTGTTGCAAGGGGGACTTGGGGTACAGGCTTGGATTTTGATTTTTATTATTCAGCTATAATTTGCATGGTTTGGATTTGGGTTTTGTCTCGGTGTCTTTTTATTTATTCTTTTTTTTCTTTCCTCATTGGTTCTCTGGCAGGGACATATTGGGCTCAAGCAGGAACTTATTTCTCAGTTTTGAGAGATGGATTGATGCCACCGGTGCCATATAACACTTCAGAAACACCTGCCTTGCACACTCCGTGATGTTGATCTGTGTGATGGCCTCAAAACACAGTTTTTTTAGGGAGGTATTGGGGCTTTCACAGTTTAGGGAGATGCTCCTGTTTCTCTAGCTTTTCTTGGCAAGAGAGTAAGCTAGCAACAGCAGGGCTATGACTATAGCCTTGTGAGCAGGAAAAGGGGTCAGCAGAGACTAGGACATGAATGAGGGTTCAGAAGTAGATTCATAAACATAGAAGTGGCAGAAGATTACCAAAACTGCTACTGAGGCAGGTCATTTTACTTCCTCTTTTCTTTTACTCTTCTTTTCCTCCTTTTTTTTTTTTTAAGTACTCTCTGTTAGTGTGCCACATCCGAGTAATGCATCTCTATTGGCCAGCCAGCTCTCAAAAACCTGGGCTCTTGGTTAGGGGTAGAAATGCAGCTGTGCTTTCTTATCGATCATGTTCCTGCTGCTGTGGAGCAGTCTGCACCCAGGAGAAGACCAGGGCCATTAGCTATCAGGAAAGCAAAACCAGCTTTTTACCTCTTCCCTCTAAAACAGGTTGAAAGACAATCCCAGGGTTATGTGCCTATGAAGCTGGCCCAATTTCCTGGCGGGTGAACCAAGACCTTGTCTGTTTGCAGTTATTCCAGTCCACAGGTTTCTTTCTTGAGCACAATTTTCCCATGGGAAGCATAACCAGGATATGATGGTTACCCTATTTAAACAAAAATGTGTATATTAAAGAAAAATCCTAATCTGAAAGTATAGTGTATCTGAGATTCCTCTGTTATAGACATTTAGTCTACAGATTTATGGCTACATTTGCTATGTTATGCTTGAATAAACATATAATTCATTGAAATACACAAGACTGATAAAAGTAATATGATCTCTTTAAGGAGAATAAACTGTTTGTAAATTTATAAAGAGTATAATCTGTTAGGCCTTATTTGAAGTATGTACTGTGGTTTGGTAAAAGTACAACATTAAAAGAGCCTTGCCAGATGAGGACTGTCTTTTTGTGTGTGTGCATGTACAATTGCTTTTGAATATTTGAAATCTTCTTTTAACAAAAAAAAAATCTCTACAGGCTGTGTGTATAAGAACCTAAGATGATGTGCAGAATGCTCTTCAGATTTCTGTGTACAGTGGCTCCAAGGAGGGGACACATGAATCTGTTTTTCTGAATAATTTGGATTCAATTTTGTGTGGAAAGAAAAGTGGCTGGTAGCGCCACTGACTGGCTGGAGAGTTTTAAAAGAGGATTTGATAAAATTAATTAATAGTAAGAATTCAGACTTATGCTGCTGCTGCACATCCAACTGGTGTTTATCTAGTGGGGGAAAGCTCTAGGAGAGCTTCAGGCCCCTTCAGAGCAAGAGCTGGTGCTGGTGTGCCACAGGCTGCAGCCACGTGGCTCTTTCCCCACACCCTGCACACCTCTGTCCTGTTTGGATGGAGTGTATCCATCCTTGCCCGAGGTAAAACACATACATTTTAACAGCTACTAGTGTTGCTCAGGAGGCTACTCATTCAGGGAATAGACATCCTAGAGGCTGCTCTTCCTGCTGGCACCCTTCTATCTTGCCCTTGTGCAGACCAGCATCAGTTTTGTGGTACATGGTGGACTAGGACTCCTGCCTCTCCTGCCAGCTCTCCCTCTGTGCACAGCCCAGCTGACACCCATGGGCACTGGAGGCTCCCCAGTGCTGCCCACAGGATAGAAGCCCATGCTCCTGTAGTCATGAAGCCTAGGTGGCTTGCTGCCTCTTTGTGCAATTTTTTTGGTTTTCCCAGTGAAAGACCTCAGCTGTCTCCTCACTGCAGGCAACTCTTCCTCTCCTACAGCACTATGCGAGCCCTTCCCTGCAACACAGCAAGAGAAAAACAGGTCTGCCTGGGGCTTTGAGGGGAGAGGGACTCTCATACCTGACAGCCCTCTGGTTTGTTAATTGGATCCCAGGAGCTGCCTTCAGCCTTTGGGTGAGGTAGGCCAGGGTAGGTCAGATCAAAGGTGCATCTCGTATGTCCCAGCCTGGCTTTGTGGTGCCCAAAAGCAGATTGCCTAGGGACAACAATAACAGGGGAAGTACAGAGCACAGTGTATTTGTGATACTTTCTCAGAAGATCTTCTTGGCTGCCAACCATTTTTGTGGTGCAGTTTGAGGACCTTCTGGCCCAAGAGGTGTTTTTTTAAAGGTGAAAGCAGCTGGCCTGGCAATACAGGCAAAGGAAAGATCTAATTAGTTTCTGTTCTGAATTACCCACAAAAGCTGAGATGTTTTGTTTTGCTTTGTTTTCAGAAGTTCCCTTGTGCTAGTTTGGTTTTAAATGAAACCTAACTGTGTGTCTGAAAAGAATCTTTGATATATTCATATGAGGAAGAACTACAGGCAATTGTCCCTCAAAGTCCTGTCTGACTATGGGTCCTGGTTGTGTATAAACCAAGAAGAGCCAGGGATGCCTGACCTCTCTAAATCTCTCCATCCCTCTTTACCTTGAATTACCTCTGTGATCATTTGTGATGCATTCATGCAAAAACCTTTTCCCAGGGGAGGGTTTTAGCTCAGCTTGATGGCTGGTCTTGTCTGAATTCTGCAAGTATGACAGTACTCTACAAGGGTTCATGGCTGGCAGATCTCCGGGCAAATCTGCTCTCCACATAGACTCAAAAGCCACTGGAGGGGAGTAAAAGACAGCAACTCTTACAGCTTGTATTCTCCCACCAGCCTTTGTGCTACTTCCCCACACCACACCTGGCTTTTTGTACGTCTCCATTTTGTATCATTAAGCACACAGTAGACTAAACACTGGCTGTCCACAAACTATGGCAAACACACCTCAGCTTCTGTCTTTAGAGGGCACAGGTGAAAACCCTGAAGGTCCTGAAGGGTTCAAGCTGCACCCCTTCCAACAGGTGTGAAGTTCACTGATGTTGAAAATGCATCACTGTGATGCCTGCTCATCTAAGGAGGTCAAGTCTTTCTGACACCTTTTTCTCAGGAGTGTTAGATGTTCACTACCTGGAAAAGGCCTCCCCCACCCTCCCATGACTATGCTTTGGTCACTAAGGCAAGGCAAAGAACTGCACAGACACATCAGTTTCAAATAGCTGAGTGGCTGGACACAGTGAAAGGAAGAGTAGAAGTGAGGGGTTTAGTTGCTTGATTTGATTTATAGGGTCTATGGTAAAGATGCACTTGAAATCCTATCGAACTCTAAGCCTCGGAAGTCAATGAGACAGGATTTGCCTTTGCGGAGTTGTGCTGGATAAGCCTGTTAATCTCCAAATCCTTCAGTTGTTTCATGATGAGATGTGGTAGGGAGGATAGCATTACTGGATTTTGCGTGTTTGTTTAACTGGATAAGAAATGAAGTGAAAGTGCTACTTTTGTTTGTAAGGAATTTTGAGGGAAAGCTTTCTACTGTTTTGAAAGAAGACTTAAAGGACAGGGATACAGGGATTCAAATTGTAAGGCTTATGGATTAAGTTAGTTTTCTTTTTTGAGAGAGAGAGAGAGCAGTTGATTAGATGGTCGAGGGAGGCAGGAGAAGGAAAGTCATGGTTTCTAGAAGCCTCCTCACATGCCCTAGTCTGGCTGCCATCTTCCTTCCCTAGGCAAGTATTTCTAAGGTGGAGGCACACTCCCGCTTTGTTGCTGATTGTTCTGGTGGCCCACCAAGACCAGCTGTAAGAAACTGCCTGCAGGCCCTTGCAGTGCTGTTGTCAGCCATCCACCCTGTCCCAGCCACCGGCCTTCACACCAAACAATGTATTTCTCCTTTGTAACTCTCCCTTGTTCGGCTGATGCTCATTTTAACTCAGGCCTGGTGCCTGCCAGCTCCCTAGGACTAGTTTTCCACACAGCAGGTACGCTTTGGAGAACAGGATCGAGGCTTTATCTGCTCTTTTCCCATGACCCATTTGGCAGTGGACGAACTACAGTGCTGCAAACACACCTCTGTGCAGCTGAGGGTGCAACCAGATCCCTCCTGGAGCAGCCAAGGCCAGAGCTGCTGTAGAGCCTGTCGCCAAGGCACCAGCCCAGGCCACGGCCATGGCACCACACCCACTCTGCCACAGGCAGAAGGGCAACGGTTTCACAGGCCCACAATAAAGCAAGTTCTTCGGATAGTGTTAGAGCTTTCTGACATAACAAGGCACTTTGTTATAGCCCAGAACAAATTTCCAGACTGCTCTCCTTCCACCTTCCCACTTTTCTCCCATTTGTAAAGTCCACAAGGACACTGGCAGAAAGAAGAATTACTCTGATGCATTGCAATAAATTGCAATAAATTGAATGGACTTTTTTTTTCCTCTCTTTTTTCCCACTTCTGCTTCTTGTACAATTGATTTTAGGACCAAGAACGCAATCACAACTCACTCACAGTGTCATAGCAGGGACAGAATTACCTAAGGGAAAAAGGTTGGGTAAAAAATTGTGAATGATTTAATTGGATACCGGGAGAACTCATCATTTTTCTGTCATGAAGGCTGCATCAGGCAAGAGCGAGTCTCGCCTGGAAACCATAAATCAGGTAACACCATTTGGCTTTGGTCACGGGGGCATTCCAGCCCTAGCTTCTTTCAGACTTTCCGTCTACTCTTTTGAAATTATTAAATGCCTCTATTTGCCTGTAATTTTGCATGGTTTCATCCCTCCTCACCCTGAAATGATCTGTGAAGGGCCATTACAGCTTCCTTCTTCCTATGGACCTGAACTGCTTTCAGGGCTATTCAGTCCTGGGTGTACCAAGAAGTCACAGGCAGGAATTTGAGGGAGAAGAATGAGGAAAAGCTTTGTGACATTGTGGTGGCCTGTCACAAGCATGGCTAGTGACGGGGGGCAGGCAGGGGAAGGGGAAGGGGAAGGGGAAGGGGGAGGGGAAGGGGAATCCTTACTGGTAACTTTGTTTGCTTTTGTGGAAGGGAAGGGAAGGGAAGGGAAGGGAAGGGAAGGGAAGGGAAGGGAAGGGAAGGGAGAGTGGCTCTCATCACAGGCAGCATGGCCAGCAGCTCATGGCCAGAGGTGAGATGGGGATGGAAGGCCAGCTGAACCCGTGTACCACTGCAATGTGAGTGTCAGTTCAGTTTTAAGGGTGGCAAGGGTGGAAGAACGTGATGGCCACCATGTTCCTGTGTAAAGAGGTCACTGTGGATGGCAGTGTAAGGTATTACCCAGTTGCAGGAGGAGCACTCAGTGTGACACCACAAGCAATAAGAAAGGCTGAAAAAGGACATGGAGGATAAAACAGAAATGCCAGCATTTTTGGAGTCAGTTTAGGAGCTTCTGGGTGCCATTGGACACCCCATACCTTCCAGACAGGAGCCTTTCTAGTGCTAATGATAGATATTGTCACTAGAGACTCAGTCTCAAGAAACATTATCAGGTTGCTCCCTCCCTCTCACTTCCTCCATTAATATTTCCATTTGCTGCAAAAGATGCCCTTGAGATTTATGGCTGTACAGCAATGGCATTTTGGACTTCTGTCAGGAGGAAATGCATTTTGTTACTGGAAGTTGAAGATAAATTTGGGGATTAAAATAACTGATTAAAACTGTTTGGGGTTTTTCTTTAATCTAAATTGAAAATAAATTTTAAAAGCTTCCAGCAACCAAATAGCCATCAGAAATGAATATGCTAACAGCAACTATTTTTTTGTGCAGTGACAGGCCATGATCCAGGGCAAAGTTCTCTTCCCTCCCACCTCCTGCAGGGGTTGGCAAGAAGAAAATAGAGAAATCCTGGTGTATAACATACTGGCCAGCTTCTGTTTTCAGTTGTTTTACCTCTTTGCAAATCCACACTGTAAAATGAAAAGTGGTGGATCCAAACTGCCTGCAGAGGCTCTAAGCATACTCTTTGCTTCTAAACAAGCATCATGAATCATTTTCCTCCAGAATATTTCCTGCTCTACAACACAGCCCCCGATTCTGAGAGCTTGGAACCGTAAGTGCCCAGTGCAGGCGAGTGAAGTGAGACACAGAGTTAGTTACTGCATGAACTCACAGGCCAGCCGTTGCCTCCCCAGCAGAGGCTCGCTGTGCCTGCCATCCTGGCACCACTGACGTGAGCTGGGATGCACAAAGGATTTGCTGTCATGCCAGATTATGGGATTAACAAACTGTTCCTTAACCTCGTCACACGAACACTCGATACCTGTATTACTGTGCAGTAGTTACTAGAGAAGTTCCACAGCTTCAACTACAGAATAATTTAACTGGGCTGGCCATCTGCTCTCTGAGTTTATTAGTAGCTGTCACAGCGCATTGGTTAAGCGTCTCAGCATGGCAAGGACCTCAGCAGAGTCAAAAGGCAAGAGGTCCCACAGGTGGAGATGACAGCCCTTCCTGTTTCATGTAAATTCAGAGCAGCTCCTTGAAAAAGAATTTCACAAATCAAAACAAAATTTAAAGAAAAAAAAATCCACACACACACAGCAGAAACAACACAACAAAACCCAGTAAAGCCAAGCAAAAGCAGCACATGGTTTACTTTCCCAACTGTGGTGTGAATTCTAACAAATGCAGGGCTCCTGTATGAGTGCTAAGAGCAAGGACTGAATTTTGGATTTTATACACACAGAAGCAGGGCCTCCATGGAGCTCTCTGGAGAGACCAGAGAAGGAAGATAAAACAAGAGATGGGAAAGCAGAGACCAAACAGAAGGACAATCCCGGTGCAGATGATCCTTGTGTGAGTTTGTACCTTCCCACTTTAAAATGCTTAGGAGAAAATTTATCATCTCATCCCATTATTATACTGGCAACACGTTGGGGAGAGGCTGTGAGAAAGGTTAGTTCTTGTGTTGGCACTGGATGTTTGTCTCTGCAGGTCATTTAGCAGTCTTGGACGTGCTGTTGGAGAACAAGATGGAGAAAACAGGCATCTATTTATGCTAGAGAGATAAAGAGAGGGATGGGAACATTAGGAATGGTGCACTGCAATCACAAAATACTGAAAACTCGATTAGACTTTGTCCTCACTCTCTGTTTCATAGAATCATATAATTATTAAGGTTGGAAAAGTCTTCTAAGATCATCAAGTCCAACCACCACCCAACACCACCATGACCACTAAATCATGTTTTTAGGTGTTGTTTGTTGTGTTTGGGTTTTTTTATAACGTCTAAAGTAAAATTTCAGATAAAAAGATATTTCTAGTTGATGTGTTTTGTTGAGAACTGAGTATCTGCGTGTGAACGTGTGTCTGTTTCTATTAATACCAGTGGCTCAGAGCAAGTTAATCTAAAGAGTGCCATCTACTGCCCTTAGGAACAAGTCGCAGGTGTAAGCACAGCAAAGTTTAGTGCTGGATGTGGCTTCCTACATGAAGCTGGTTTTATGTACCTCAGACTATTTTGGTCCCTTCCTGGGACAAACCCAAAGGAGGGAGGCTGGCTGCAGCGGCCAGGAGTCCCAGCAGTGTCACAGCTCTCCTCCCAGCAACATGAGAAGGATGGCTTTTCCTCATTCTCAGGTTAGTTCTGAGTTTATCACCCCGAGGCAAGCTTAAACTGGCCCTGATGCATCTTGTATGACTGTACACCTACACAGTCCAACAGCTTAGCCATCTGAAAGCATGGGTGTGAGAGGGAGCACTTCACCATTGCTGTGTGGCGTGCTGCTCAGATAGCTGTAGTCAAGCAGAAAGACCATAAATTGCCTCTATGCCTCTATTATTCTTCCTTGATCACTCATGGCTCTGAAATTTGCCACAGGACCATTACAAAAGCCTTCTCAGATTCTCCTGGTTGGGTAAACAGCTACAGGGATTTCCAGGGTGTTTCACTAAAGCTGGTGCACATCTCTTGTTGCAGCTGTGATCGCAGAAGTTCATGAGCTACACACGTAACGTATTCTACAGCCACATACAGGTAGGGAGTTGCTGTCACACACCTCCAGTGAAGAGAAGGAAATCTTTGTATGCTGCCTGAGGGAAACGTTTGATATGCCCCTGACTGGAAAGCTTGGATCGTTGTTTATTGCATCAGTGCACATGTCCTCTGTTCGATGAAATGGCTTCTTTTGCAGGCAAAACAGGCTTCCTATAGTCACTCTTAAATTAGCCCTTGTTGAACACTAAACTGAATGCCAGTCATATTGGAAATGTCACATGCTGTTACTGAATTGTTATGACTCCAGCTTTATTAACTTACAGTTACTAAAATACCACTGTCAAAATAGTGATATTCAGATGTTGTCTGTCTTTCTGTGAGTTTGTAGAATATAAATAACAACTTTATCTCAGTCTTACCAGCCCAAAGAACATGGTACTGTAAGACAGATAGCACATTCATTCACAGTGGATAAACGGCCCATTCAGGCCCAAATACAGTGCTCAGAGACCACGTGGGAAACACAAGCACCTCTGATGAGTAGTGGGCTCTGCTGAGCTATTGGAGGAAGGCATAAGGGGGGTTAGAGACTCTACTTTGCCTTTCCTCTTGGTTTCTTGCTTCGGTTCCCAGCACAGTTGTTCAGCTCCAATCCATGACAAGGTCACAGGCTATCACTCTGATGATTACCTGATGTACACCAAGAAGATGTGGTCTGTATTCTTTTGAGCAATGTAATGGGCTTCAAGTAGTTTGCCTATTACAGCTGCTGACTGCCCAGCCACTGGAGCATTACTCTGAAAGAAGTAGTAGTCAGGCCAGCTGATAATGGGGTGTAGTTCAGATGACAGGAGGAAAGTGCAGCAATGCTTAAACATTGGCCTGAACAGAAGCTGTTCCTGCAGCTTTTCCTGTAAAATACAACACTTCAGTATTTCAGGAACATTAAAAATCCTTCTCCAGGCTGTTTGGTCAGGGACTAGGTGGCACTGTGTACCCAAAAAATGAAACATTAGTCAGATGTTTCTGCACAGTTACAGGCTGAAGTGAACAGTAACAAAGAGTTTGACAAAACAGGAGCAACACCAGGAGAAAGGGACGTCTGGTGGTGTAGTTGTATGTACAGAAGCTTCATTTATGGAAAAAGAAGATGAAGGACCCACTCTCTGAGTTGAATGTCCCCATCCTGGTTTCCAGCCATGCCCACAGTCCCTGGCCACCACGCTTGCCTAGTGTGTCGGGCTGTTTGTTGGTGTTGGGCCAGAGCAAAGCCCGGAGGGCCTTCCTACTGAGCCTCCCCATAAGCTGCTTTTCTTCTAGAAGCACGTGGAAACACCAATAGCAGCTTGTCCCCACTGATGAGCCACCCTCCTCCCACAGCCCCTCCAGGGCTGCTGGAACAAGCCCTGGGGCTGGTGAGCAACAGATTGCCATGCCTCTTGTGGAAGAAGAAAATCTGTCACTAAGGCATGATAAAACAGCAAAGTACACTCAGCTGTACACTCCAGGGCAATTCAAGACTTTTCTAGCAGGGAGAAGGTCTTTTTTTTTTTTCCCCTTCCTTATTAAAGATGCCTCAGGAGGTCCCCTGAAGCCACAGACAATTCAGTTTATCATAATGATACAGAAGCTTTTTAGGAAGTTGACAGTTTACAAAAGCCTGGCATTTGCATAAACAGAAATCTGTGAAAGCTTGTGACACCAGGTTGTTTGGGTTTTGTTCTTTTCTGCTTGCACCCACAACTTAAAAGGTGAAAACTGTTCCCCCAGGATTTCCTTATGATGATTCAGTCTATCCCTGCAGCACCAGTTGCTGCTTTCTTGTTTATGGCACATTGGCACACAGTGGTGGGAAAGTAGGTGGCAGTTTAAGTGCTGAGTTCTCTACAGGCTTGATTCTGTAGTCCTACAGCTGGTGGGAGCTGGCTTCAAGGGGA
>NW_008630091.1:11646-16016 GCF_000691845.1 Merops nubicus | reverse complement strand
GGAAAGAAATCCTGTGCCCCTCAGATAGTATCTTCTGAGAGAATCGCTTGGCGTTTTGTATGCACCATTTGCAGCAGCACACATCAGGCCAAGGGCCACTAGCATTTATGGATGAAGTTTCCACCATGTTATCTCTCAGTCCTAAAGACATTCTCAGTGTCAGTCACAGAAGGAGAGGGTGGGGAAACAGAGGAGGGACCTCATAAGGAAGCAAACCATTCTCTCAACCATCTATAAATGACAGATGAACCCTCCACCGACAGCTATCCTGCTCACACATTGAGCTGCTGGATGCTAATCACTGCATGCTCCTTGTGATTGCTATCAGCTATGCCAAGGGAATGAAAACTACTTGCTTGTTTGGCTCTGAAAGACATCCTTCCTGTCTTCTCTTTGTAGGGGCTGTCGTCTCTGACTTTGTCAGACCAATAATCCCAAGCAAGTTGGTGGTATAGCTGACTCTCTCTTGGCTTGACCTAACGGGCCACTGGGAAGAAAACACAGATTGGGTGCCTTTAGAAATGCTGTGGTCTGCTGAAAATAGCATCACTGGTCTAAAATGGTCATGTGCTCTCTTACAAATACTCAGGAATCATCCCTATTGCTACTTGACCTGAACCCCTCAGACTGGTTTTCCCTGAGCCAGTTGAGAGCAGGCTATGCAAGGTGACCAGGGCAGGCTGGCCAGCTGTAGGAGAGGTCCAGTCTTTACCTCTGTCAATGCTTTTGTACCAGGCCACGAGAAAAAAGCATACAGTGCTCAAAACTAGCAAACAAGGGAGACATTAGGGCAGAAGAGAAGGCCTGGATAAAAGACTGGTGGAAGGTGTGAGGGTTAATAACCTCCAGGGAGCAATATGGACTGGCAAGCAAATAGCAAGTTTGTCACCCAAGACAGAGGATCCCAAAGCAAGTCAGAGAGTCAAGAAGATAGGTATTCAGGGATTGAAAACACAAGATGGTCACAACACATATACAGTTTTTAGGAAGGGCTAGTGGACTTTCGTCTATGGTACTATTAATGTTTAACAGAATTTAATTTCATGTAAGACAAGGTTATTGGTATTTATAAATAATGTATAACTACCTTCATCATTTTCATCAAGCCAAAAAGCTCTTTTCAGTAAAATACTTCCGTTAAATCATAGACTCATAGGGGTTGGAAGGGACCTCGAAAGATCATCTAGTCCAACCCCCCTGCCAGAGCAGGGTCACCTAGAGTACATCACACAGGAAGGCGTCCAGGCGGGTTTTGAATGACTCCAGTGAAGGAGACTCCACAACCTCTCTGGGCAGCCTGTTCCAGTGCTCCGGCACCCTCACAGTAAAAAAATTTTTCCTGATATATAAATATATACCTGTCTGTTTGAACTTTTGGGTAAAACATAAACAGGAACATAAGCCAATCTGAGTTGCTTTTATATAGTGCTTTCCTGCCAATTGCCATTTTCTATTTTTCTGAGACACCAACGAGTTAAGTTTTAAGGGGAAGAGTTCTTGCACTAGAAAGCTTGATGTAAAGTGTTTAAAAAGTAAAAATGTCCAAAGCAGTTGGTATAAAAAGTGCGAGTGGAATATGAAGACTCGAGCCTTTTGGGGGACTACGGGAAAGAAAAACTGTTCCCAGCAGTGACCAGGAGCAAACAGGAACAGTATACTGGGAAACATTCTCTCTCATATCATCAACAAAGGTTTCTGAAACCATAAATGCACAATGCCCCACCTCTTCTCAGTTGGTTTTCTGCTACTTCCAGCTCTCCTTTTCCTCTTCCCACCCTTATTCTTTCTATTCTCCTTTCCACCCTCAGGGCAGTATTGTGCAGACATACCTAAGCCAGCTATTAACATAGCTAAACTGGTTAACAGCAGTAGTTAAGACATAGGGCACATCTGCCTGATTTTTTGGGGAGGAGTTATGCAATTGCCCACCTTAGACTTGCAGGCTGTCCCAACACAAGCTGTCCCCAGACTGTGTGATGTAATTATATGAAATATTTGCAGTCTTGAGTGTGCTTGTACAAACCACTGATGCCTGTGCAGCTGTCAAGTTCAAAGGAACAGCCACAGCCAGGTCTGGCATGTGCCCAAGCTCCTTTCCTGTGCTTTCCTTTTTATTTTTTCTTCTATTCATTTCTATGCTTTCTAGAACCCTGCTATACTGGGAAGTTTTAAAGAAACACCAGGTTCAGCTTATCTTTCCCAGTTGTCACCTTCCCTTGCAGAAGGGAATGGTATCATGTGCTTGGAGCACTGCCTCAGCCCCCACCCCACCCTGCTCCCACCTCCAGCACAAGGAACTTTGAGTTTCAAATCCATCTCAACAAGCAGCTCACCAAACACAAAATATGCTTACTATCTTTTGTCTCCAGTAATCAGAGAAACTGGGGCAAAATTAAACAGCAAGCCAGCAAATCCCCAAATACTCTGATGGCTATGGAGGGGAGAGGTCATGTTTTATGTGCTTGGCCTGCATAGTGCCACCAAGCTGCAGTCTCAGTTCAACTTGAAATGAAGCTTGTTTCACCCTAGTCAGGTTGCAGAAGGGAGGCAGCTATGGTAGGTGAGAGCCACGGCAGGTAACTTGTGAGACCAACTGGAGTATTATCTAAGTCATGTAGAAAGACATTGACACAGCTCCTCACTACTGTGTGTAATGGGATTTCCCAAGGGACTGGTTGAACTGGTTACAATGGCTGCTTTACATAAGCAGAGTGGTGAGAACTGATTACGGTAATGCCAAAACTGTGTTTGAAAGTGTGGATTTATCCTGTTTGCCCATGTAAAATGAGCAGTAACTGTTTTGCAGTAACTGTTCTGGAGTAACTGTTCTGCTCCTGGAGCACGTTCAAGCACAGCTACTGCCTTTAATGTCAAAGTTAAGCTAGGCAGTAACTTTCTCCTGCAGCTCCTTAAAAAATTGCAAGCAATTGCCCAAGTGCAGGTTCAGCCAGGGTGTGTGCAAACCCAACACAGAGAGCAAAGGTGTTTGGGTGTAGCTGAGGGCTCATTTTGGTCCAGAACATGGCTATTAACAACACAAAGTACGATAAGAATGCAGTCAGAGTTCAGTGTCCTTGGCTAAGTATCCAGGACTGTGAGTTAATAAAAACACATCCTTACATATGGCGAAAAGTAAATACACATCACCCTCCATAAAAGCATTGTAATCATTTAATAACTATGATAATTTAATAATGTGTGTGTGTGTCAAAGCTTTACAGTCACCCTGGACTTACAGGTTGCGTTATAGGCAGTATCAGCACTGACTGGCTGACCTGGGGCTCAGGGGAACACACACAGACATGGGAGGGATTCACGACTAAACTCAAAGCCTGCATCTGTATAGGTACTCCCTTTTTAAACTGTAACGTAGTTATTCTGCAACACCAAATTTCCAAAGTCTGTAATTGCAAATTCTGCAAGTTTAGACTAGATCTGTGCAGAGCTCATGAGATATTGTTGTCATCTCATTAACTAAATATTTTTCTGCGCTGCATGGATGTAGTCAAAGAATGAATTACTGAGCAGTTATCACGGGTGAATGACCTCTTTCTGATTTACCACACAATCATTTAGAAACTGTAGCTCCTGTTAAATTCAATTATTTCCCCAAAAGCTTTAAACTAAGAATGGCTTTTAAAAGTGCCATGCTGCTTCTACATTCAAATGACTTTTCCTCTGCCCTGAAAGAATTAAGAGAATGCACAGGATGGAGGTTAAGTGCTAGTTGGTGGTAAAAAAAAAAGCATTAAATACATTAAAAGCACAAACTACAGTAGAGCAGCTAATAAGCTGAAGAAAAAATACCTGATTTAGCTTTCATAAGTGCACCTGATCATCCCCAAATACTTTTAACTGTCTTTGAGATGGGTTTTCTTTTCCCAGTTATATGGCTAATGTGGACATGTGAGATTAGCACTAAAGTTTAATTAGAAGTATTATTTTATTATTACTCAAAGTACTAGTGATAGAATTTTTCCTGCTATTGTTAATGACAAATGTATAGCTGAATTCGTGCAAACTGCTCCAAAAGCTTTGAGCAGTCATTATGGAAACTTAGAAGCATTGCCAGGAAAATGCAGACTTGAACAGGAGTGATATGTCCATGGGATCAATCAGGACCAATCCTGTCATTGAAAATGTTTGTATATAAACATTTCACACACATAGCATATAACATATATAGCATTATATCAATACCACATATTACATTTTATATATTATTTATACGCATATACTACATATATTCCATTGTATTGTATAACTTTACATTATGTATAAATATATGATATATTTTAATATTTCCTTAACTGTTGTCTATATCTGAAATGTTCAGGAATGTATAGAATCTCCTTTTTTCAACATGCTTC
>NW_008630091.1:0-11635 GCF_000691845.1 Merops nubicus | reverse complement strand
CTGAACACCCCTTCTTTTATTGGGCCTGTGTCTCTGAGAATTCCAGTGCTTTTATGTCCTGGCTGAATTGACTTCAGAAAAGGTGCAGGAACCACAGGCACTGTCACTACAGATGCAGTGGAGCCTTTGCACAAAGCTCATCCTCTCAGTGCTTTACTGTGGGAGTGGGTTGTGAGTGAAAGGGAAATAAAGGATTTTGAAGACAAAATCTAAAGCACAGAAGTAACTTGCCTTCTGCCTTTCAGGAATTGTGAGGCTATGGTGTCCTGATTGTGTCAGCTGGCTGGGAGTGCTTCTTCTCTAGTCTGTTCTGTAAGGATAACTTCCATGTCAATTGCTCTGGGGATGCAAAGATGGGCTGGTGTAGAAAGAATCAGACTGTTGTTACTGTTCAAACTATTCAAAGAAATTTTAGAAAAGGTTGTGAACAATGTGCAGCCCCTCTGAAATTTTCATTTAAATTCCATATGTGATGCATGAGGGAACCCCCTGGGCAAATACCATGGTATTTAAGCCATGATCTGGTGGCTCTTTTTCTAATATGTGGTAGACTTAGTAAGGCATATTAGCCATGGTCAATGGTAAAGAGCCACTGGAAGCAAACAAGCAGTTGTGCAGTACTTTTACAGAAGGGTTGTCAGTTTATACAGGAGGCACTCCTGGCACTTGGGTAACTGAGCTAATCTACAGCATGCCTAACCTCCATCAATGCCCAAGCTGTGACCCATGGGGTTGTCTCATCAGCTTGGCTTCTGCTTCAAAACTGTGCAGCTGCTTACACTGTAACAACATGGAGCTGCTCAGCAGTGTATTTAGACTGAAATCTCATCAGAAGTCAAAGGGCCACGTGTGCTGCCTGCAGGATGAGCTATGTTGGGCTTGCCTAGACACATCAAAGCCTGCCAGCACAGTGCAACTGGGAGAGGCATTGCACCATACATGTATTCCCTAACTAATGTCAAACTGGGAAGCAAGGAAAGATGCTCTCTTGCTAGATGATATCCTAACTACAGGGAGTAGAAATGGGCAGGGTGTGTAGTGGGTGAAGATTATGCTGGAGATCTCAAAGAAAAAGTCACCATAAATCTTACATGTGACCAAAGCAGTGAATTTCTATTTCCATTCTGTAAAATGGCTTAAATATTTTGGTTAAAACTAAAACGATCTCTCTCTGTAAATGCTTATGTGTGTACATATATTGTGTGTTTGTGTGTATCTGCATGTATATACAGAACACGTGTGTGTATATGTGTGTGAACATGTGCATATAAAAATACACATATACAAAACTGGACAAAGAATGGACAGTCCTGTGCTAAGATAGCTGTAGGGTTTGTTGCTCTGTATGCATCTACAAACTACAGTTAGACATAGTGTGGTGTGATAAAGTGACAATGAGCTGCCAACACAAGCAAAAGACACCAGCAAAATGCCTCTGATGTGTCACTGAGCCCTGGATTCCTCCCCAGAGAAGCATCCTCTGGGTTTGGGAAAACTATTTCTTCCAGACAACTGTATGCAGAAAGAGACTCGTGTATTTTGCAAACAGGGTATATTTGAAAGCCTCTAGCTTGTGTCAGCGAAGCTAGGAAAGAAGGGAAAGGGTTGCAGAATGGTCCATGGGCTGGATTTTGTGCTTGTCCCCTGCAGCACAGGATAAGATGGAAACACCTGAGGAAGCACTGTCAATGCTTCACTCTGAAGGCAAATATTTGCTGTGCAGAACACTTGCGGGGGGAGCAGAAGTTTTTGCTACCTGTTGTCAGACCAATGAATTAACTCAATGAGAAGAAAAACATCATTATTACTTATATCACAGAAGAAGAAGAAATTTAATAACACGTTTCCAGGATATATCCCTGCAATAAAAGAAATTTTAAAAAATTAAAATCTCATTTTACTCTGTACGTACCTAAGATAGATTTAGGCACATTGAATAGATCTGCATGGAGATTATGCTCTGGGGGAATTAAACCACAAAGACTCCTACTTTCCTCTGTGGAAATGCATATTGCAAAATACAGACACATTATTTGCATCTGATTGGCAGCTTGCTATTAGAAGAAGGAGCTGGAAGTCAGACCATGTTTGCCTTTCACTGCCAATCATCCTTCTATTAATTTTCTATTCTTTTGTGATATATGGACTGAAAAATACTTTGAAAAAAAATTGTAACAGACAAATGCACATATACACACACCTATGTCTCTTTGTGAAAAACACCATAGTCGTCCTGCACCTAGAATGAAAAATAATTGTCATATATGTAACTGCTAAATTTATTTTTAAAATATTAATGATAATTTGGTTTTAGATTATGCAGAATCCTATGAAGCAATTCTTGTGTCAGAAGTGCTATTGAAAGTTGCTTTTTTTTTTTTTTTAAATGTTACTTAAAATGTTGAGAATTTATCATTTGGAATAATCAGGGAAAAAGCCCATATCTTAGTTTGCATAGAATGAAAGGCAGGTTTTTCCAGACAGAATGGAACATGAACTTATGGAGGAAAAAAACCCCACCTTTTATAGCTGCCTAACAGTTTCAGGGGACAGGTCTCCAGGCAGAAGTGACTTCAGAAGAAGACAATGAAGGGGTATCTGTGGAGCTGGTCCCGCCCACAGCCAGCAACTTTCAGAACAGAATATTCCCACTGAAGCAGCCAGTACATTCTTCATACACACCCAAACTAACTACTTCCACTTCCTAGTGCTAGTATTTTAAATTATGACTGACACAAAATGACAAGCAAACATTAAGCATGGAGATTGGAAATTATTCCTCCCAAACTGTGCTGCTTAAATGGAGCACTGGCTCATGATTTTTTAACAAGGTGCACTTTTGACAGCATTTGAAATATAGAGACTTTGATTCACTCCTATCTTTATGCCAACAGGAGGACTTTTAGTCTGTTATTTTCACCAGAACATTTCCAGGTGCTTCCCTTCCTGCATTGGTGTCTGGAAAATGAGGCAAAGCAAGAAGATTTCTGATACCCAGTTGTGTGTCATGGAGGTCCTCTACCTGGTTTAAGGTTTTGAAGCCAACAGGTAATAATCTTCAGGTTGAGTGAATGCATTCTTTCTAAAGTAATGGTCCTGAAGATGACAGGTTTGGTTTCTTTTAAAGATTTCAAAATTTTATGTTGCAAAATATTTTGCTCATGGTAACATCAATATATAAATTCTTTTCTTAATAATTTTTATATTAATAATTTTTTTGTTGTATTAACTTAAGGAACAACAGTTCTGGAACAAATTAATTGCAAAAATTAAAACAAATTGTTCTGTCTAAAATATGCACAGAGCAATTTCCAGAGCACCTGGAAAGAAACACAAGAAACTGAAGGCTCTGCAATATACAGTGTGATCATCAAGAGCTTTTGTTGCACTCAAATTGGGGCATGTTCATTTTTTTTAGCACCTTCTGGTGCACTCAGCCTATCAAGGACTGGACTTACCTGATTAGTGTAACAGACTGCATGAATAAGCTATATTATTTGCTATGCAAGTGTATCTCAAGTTCTTTGTGTGGTAAAGATAAAAATTACTTCTATTATTGAAGAACCTGAAGGTTTTGTAGGGTGTTGGGTTTTTTTCATGTTGTTTTAGAAATGTGGGGAGACATTCTTAAATCCAGAAGATTTTCCATACTGAGAAGAATCAAACAGTGAAATAATATTATAATTTCACTGAATTCTTTAAAAAAAAAAATTTCCATTAAAATGATAAGGTGGATAGTTCAGTTTCTTTGAGCATTTTTTGCAGTATTTTCTAAGAATTGCTTGAAATGATTTAAGGTAATCCCAGGCCATAAATTTGTTCTTCTTGCTCTGCAGTGAGTCTGATTAGAAAGGTAGTTCAAAGCAAGAAGGTGTTATTCTGATGCGTTAGTCTTTTTTTTTATTGTCTCACCTCTTGCAATCCCAATCCTCCAGAACAGCTTAATCATCTCAGGTGGTACCTGCTTCTGCTGTCCACTCCACTTCTGCAAAGGCCTAATGAACATGTATGTCATCACTGATCAGCAAGATTATAACCTTGGAGCTCAAATCTTCCACTCCTCTTTTCCTCCTTTGGCAGGCTTCAGCTAGGTCCTTGCTGAACCCTCAGAAGGTGACATCTCTTCTCCTGAGGCTGTAACATCAAAGGTAGGTGAGTCCTCAACAAACCTTCCTTCTTCCATACTGGTCTCTTTTCTGCTGCTGCCACTCAACCCTATCCAAAGAGCTGCCCAAGAGCAGGATAGTGAGAAGATTCAGCTTCTGCTTTTGGCTCCAGCGTAAGCCAACCACCACACTTCTCTGGATCTCACTTCTACTGCTCACAAACAGATGTAGTCTTCTCCCTGTATTTTTGAGAAGCAGGGAGTAATTTGAAAGAACTGTTGGTGATAGTTACAGGTAATGCCAAAGGAGGTCATTGTGCATGCACAGATTTAATCTAGCTTTCAGATGATACAGGGCTAAACCGAGAACAGGCCCAGCCATATCCTTACTGGCCTCTGTGACGTTACTTTAGCTTCTATAAGGATACCTCTGGAGGAATGCAAGCTGAAACAGAGCTTAAAACTGAGACACTCAATGAAAATTTGGGCATGTCACATTCAAAACTATTTGCCTTTTTGTAGTTTGCAAAGCTAGCCATAATACCTCTGTGCTCGATGGAATTAAAAAACCTGACTGACCCACGATTAATGAACAGAGTTGAAGGCTGGAAACCCCAGGTTTGAAAGACTGTTTTCCCAGGGTTTCTATGCAACTTGTAGCAAGCTCTCACAGATGAACATTTAAAAACTGATTGCCTAACTTTAGCTACTCTAATAAAGTTGGTTTGTTTGCCAGAGACACTGAGTTTGGTTGCTGCATTTAATCTGTGCAAAGACTGTGGGTTCTCAGCATCTCTGAAAATCAGTCTGCTCTTTTTCTTTTAGGTTACTAAGTTGAGATATAGCTGAGTAAAATTAGAAATTCAGCTTTGTAAAACTTGTTCTCTGTTTCTTTTGATGAAATTTACTGTGAGAAATATAAGCATATAGAGGCTACATTTATTCTAAGTCCAAGTCTAGGAACAGGATCTTTTGTATGTGTGTTTAACTGTAAAATGCAGCTATGGGTATTAACCTGAATCACCAAAGGCATCAATAAGCACATCCATTACATCTGTATAATGCTTATCTTCTGTTTGAGGTTCTCCAAGATCAAAGAATTTTCAATCAATTGAAACTATCCCCTGAGCCTAGCCTTCAAACCAATGATACTTTCCCTTTTTTGTGTTCCAAGTATTGTCTTTCAGTCTTTGAAGTTAACTTGAACATTTTCTGTCATGTCCTGAGTTGTATCACTCATGATTTTCAAAGGTGAAGCTCATGGGATAAAACAGACAGAAGACAGAGGTAAAGGAAGTTTTGGAGGATAAGAGGCAGTAAAAAGAAAGAAACTGATAACAAGAGAAGAGAAATACGAGTGAGCAGACGTGCAAAAGACTAATATGAAATTCTGTAAGTGAAAGAAAATATCAGAGAGGAAATGCCTGGGAACAAAAATGTCCAGATAAAATCAATGAGAAATGTCCAACAACAGTTCTGCTGTTTGTTTGGGGGTTTTTTGTGTGTGTGTGTGGATGTTTCATTTTTCAGTTTTGTTGGGTTTTTTGTTGTTTTGCTTTGTGTTTTCTTTTTTGTGTGGTTTGGGTTTGTTTCTTTCTAGGAAATGTTATTCAGCTTTTTAAAAACTTTAGGATTAAAGACTGAAAAAAACCAACACTGGAGGACATGAAAAATAAAGATTATTACAGAAAGAGAAAATGGAGAAAAGGGTAAAAGAAAATTTTTATGGTGACTTTCATTGCTTTTTAGTGATAGAAATGAAAACACTGAGGAAGTTACAAAGAAAAACAACAGCCTTTATTTAAAAAGGGCATGATTACTACACAACTTAGCTGTAATGGCTTTTGGACTCTTTTCACAGCTAAAATCCTCACTACTCCACACCTATGAAAATTATGATACTATAAAGTAATTGCAGCAGAATCTGTGATTACTGTGTAACAATAATAGAGCAACTTTTAAACATCTTTTAAAATGCTGAAACATAGTAGTAATATTTATTAATAAATAACAATATTAGGTCATAAAAATAATATTTAATTGAGGTAATATTTTTATTAATACTACCTAAATCATATTTTTTTCTATTTATAATACTCACATTTAACATAATATTAGTAGAGAAAATTAGTGTTTTTCTGAGGTAAGATTATAATTTTTCAACTGCTTCTGTTTCAAACAAAATTCCTTCCCTGGGCATATTTAACAGCTGTGCCAATGTCACTGTTTTCTTCTCTGACTCTGCTAGACCCAGCACTAGAAATGGAGTTCATAACCAAGTGGAGAAGGCTACAAGCTGCTCATGGAAAGGAAAAGGAGGTGTAGCTTCACAAGCAAGCAGTATCTAACCTGTTCTGCAGAGGAACAGCTCTTCCCATTACTGGCTTTGATTCCATTTCCCAGAGCTGCAGGACTTGAGCAGGTTCACTGCTGGGGCGGGGTGGTGGGATTTATAGCATTTTAGCAGCATGAAGGTAAGGTGGCTTGTCCAAGCAATTCCTCTACACTACACTCCAACTACACCAAAGTTTTGCTGGCAGCTGCTTCCCTCAAAGTCTCAGTAACCACTGGCTAAAATGGGAGCAGGAAAGCCTGGTCAGCTCACTGGCAGCCGCAGAATGCAGAACCACCTCAATTCACAGAGGAGTTGCATCCCCCCCCGAAACACTTTTCTGCATCTAGTAGTCTCTGTGCAGCCTGTGGTGGTTAAATTCATAAATATTTGCTTTGCTTCAACATTTAAAGATACAGGTAGTGAGGAGCTCCTGCTGATTTATTTGGTAATGAAAATAAAACCAGCTCCCAGGGAGTGTATGATGGTTCAGGCAAGAAGACAATTATGTGTTCCTTCAACATGCACCGTTCTCTGTGCTGCCTCCATCCACCAGAACATTGCTTGTTAATGAATGTAATATATTTCTCCTCTGACTCACCATATTTTTCCAAATGCTTTCAGGTTTTTTTTTTTTCCAAACTGATGGTTTCTCTATTTTTATTTCTTTTTCTCAGAGCAAGTACTGTAAAACTAGCATGGAAACAAGCAAGAGAGAGGAAATCAGCTCCTGAAGGCTTTTCAGAGGGAATTAATCTATTTTGGTTTCTAATAAAAATTTAGGTATTGTTTTTAATAGTGCATCCTTACCTAACTTCTGTTTAAAGTAAGATTGGCTAAGAAGCTAGGAAGCTATGTATTTTGGGAAATTTCCCTGTGTACTTGCCTTCATCTTTAGATATAAAAAATAGGATACTTAGACTTTAAGGGCCTCTTGCAGTTTCACTTACAAAAATAGTACCTCCCTACAATATGGATACACTGTGAAAAGAATTGCACAAAATTCTTACTGAATGGTTCTTAGATCTTTCTCTTGTGAGGACCTTATAAAACAAACAGAAGTGTTTGTTATGCCTAAACATGCCTCGTTAGCTGTAACTGCCCTTGGTCTATTTTGGCACGTTGGTGGCTTCGATCTGACTGGATGACTGCTTTCTTTTAGACAGCATTTTTGTGAAGACTTTTGGTATTTTATACTTTACAGAAACTCAGACCACACCTGGTACAGACACTATGCATTTGATTCTTTCATTGATCAGTTTTCCTCTGGCACACACCTCTGAGAGAAGTCGAGTCTTTTCAATCCATTACGAGCGGCGGTAAAAATTCGCTTCACAGAAATTCACACTTTCCACTAGTGACACTCAGAGCTGAAAAGGCAACAGCTGTAAGGAGCACACTACAACCAAAGACTGCACTTGTCATAAAGTCATGGAAGAATAATCTTACAAACCTTCTGTGCTTGTTTTCAAAAGGATCACATTTTAAAATTTGAGGCCATAAGTATTAGGCAGTTCAATAAAGTGCCTTCAGTGCTGAATACCTACAGCACGCATGGAAACATTTTCTCAACACTTCTAAAATTAAGTTTACCTGTAATTTGGCTGCACAAATACAGAGCAATATGCCTAACCCAGCTCCGGAAAGTTGGGCTATACTACACAACATATTTCCAGGTTAAAAATGAGACATTTCAAAACCCACCAGCTATACTGAAATAGAAGCCATGCTTGTTAAGATCCTGTTATTGAAAGATTTCTTTCCTTGTCTTCTCCCTCAATCAATCCACTGTCTTTGAAAGCACAGACACCACTCAGTTTGGGCACCAGTGCCTACCAACGGAGCAACATCAGTGCACTGGTGGTCACTTTGATGGAAATATCCTGACTAGCAACTGAGAGGGCAGGAGGCCCAGTTCTTCCCCATGCACATGCACATCACTGCCTAATGGCACACGTGGGCTGTGCTCTCTGCTGCAGCCAGACCTCAGCACCTACCCACCACCCACTCCCATCCCAGCACCACTCCAGCTACAACACAGCTTTTTTTTAGCAGGAATTGAATGAGACTCATTGCTGCGGCCTGAAATTTTGAAGGGTAGAAATTTCAAGGATGGCAAACAACACCAACAGGCACCACATGTCTTTGAAGAAGATCCCAGGAGCCTTCTGATCAGCCTCCTCAATATGAAGCAGCTGGGGCACCAGCATCTGTAATTCAGTTCATTTGTAATGCCTTGTAAAAATGGCTGTCCAAACGTAACAGGGAGAAAATCTGTAGGGGTCTTGAACTCCTACTTCTAATTAAATTCTCCAAGTCTTAGCAATAAGAAATGAGGCTAAGATGGGAGAGTTACAGTAATAATAATTAGCTTCACAGAGCTCCTTGAATCCATAAAAATTGAGAGGTCAGTACAAAATGGGAATCACTTGACTTTACATAACCTTTCTAAGGCAGGTGAGTATTGCTTTGAAAAAAAAAAAAACCAAACACAAACTCACAATTAAAAATTAATACATGAATCACTCTGTCAGAGGTTAGCATACTTTTACTGTTTATTTAATCAGAAGTAAACTGAGAACAGATCACAGTTCTGAAGTACTGGAGGCTTTAATGATAGTGAATAAGTCACTTAAAGAGCAAACAAAAATTTCTGGCTTGTTAGAGATCAGTTTTAAAAATACTGATTTTTAGTTCCTCCTCACAGCATTAGTTTCTGACTAAAAATGGTTTTATTTTGAAACTCAGAGAAATATATAACTAAACATCAAAAAAAAGATAAGGTACAAGAATGCAGGTTCGCAACCTAAAAATATCTCTGCATACTTTCTTCACTTGGACAACAGTAGCTTTTCTGGAAATTTCTGGAGTAGGGTATACTCTGCTGGTAAGCAAAGAATGGTAGTCCTCTGCTACTGAAAATAAATCTCAGTTGCATTTCCAATACTAAATAACAGTAGTTCAGGACACCTTAAAAGAAATAGGAAGGTTTTTATGCCAAAAAGCAGCAGTATTTAGCATCTTGAGCAAGCATGCATTGGTTATTATCAGACATTGACCAATGATGTTAATGTTAAATATTAGGCAAACCCAAGACTGTCTCTATGGAAAACATAGCACTTAGCATTTTATTCACTTATGTGTTCTAAAGTGTGGTAAATCTTCCAGTTTAGACAATCTGTTGGACCCGGGCTTTTGCCTGCTTGATTTCAAGTGATTTCTTGAGCAGGGCAAGGTCAAAAAAAAAAAAAAAAAGAGCCTGAGCATTAAGTCCAGCACACATTGTGCGTGTAACATCTCAGTAATCATTAGTCCCAGTTTTATCATGTCATCTTACACGGCATGGAAACGAAAAGGAATGATCAGCATCATATTTAATGGTAAGAAGGATGAAAAGATGTTTCCAGTGTAGCACCTGGTCTGTGTTCAGCCTACAACTTTTCAGGTTGCAAATGGACCGTTCTCAGCGTGTACTGTGAGGGTGCACAATGGCTCTGTGTGATTTACTGACCTTAATGTCATTAGAATTGTTTTCAAATGTTTTCATATGTTGTTCCTTAGGGATTAGTTGCCTTGGGAATCACTTGGATTACTTAACATTATTTTCTCTACTGACATAGCATGATCTTGACAGATAGCCTTAAATGGTGCAGAGGTGGAGGTACTGTGGGCAGTGTACTTTTTGACCATTAGTCTGATACACAACAAAATTGCCATGATACTGAACATAAGTAATTCTTCCCAAGCATACAGCCAAGCCTGTGTCAAAGGACCATGCTATTTTGTGTCTTCAGCAGAGAAAATAAAGCCAGCAGGAACTCCAGCCTGACCTGCGTGGTGCTGAGGCCAGTGAGATAGCACTTAAATGGCACCTGGGCCCAAACACTACGTGTAGGTCTTGACAAATCACTTAGTTTTGTTGTCTTGCCGTACTGTATGACTGGAGCCCAGCTCGTGCAGACAGGTGCACTAATAACAAACATAGTTCAGTGGGAGCACCATGTTTCCAGAAATTAATACATGAAAACAAGGGGAAATGAACACATTTTCAGCTCTGGGGGGTATTTTTGTGTGTTTGTTTCTAAAGGGGGCAGATGTGGTTTGGTAATGTGATTAAGTAGATGGAATTCTAAACTGTCCCCAGTTTTAATCGATGTTAGTGCTATGACAATTCCTATGACAAATTTCAAGGAGCGGCACTGTTGTTGCCTGTAATTACTATTCAAGTGTACTTAAAATGGCTTTTTGGAGCACTAGGTTGTTCACGTACTAATATTGCTATTTTTTCATTTTATGCAGTCTTTTGTTTAGTGAAGAGATAAAAGTATTTGTCATCCAGCAAAGTAGGCTAATTTGCAGTAATATGTGGGAGACCCACTGTAAATTGCTGAACAAACCCAGCAAACATAATAACAAATAACTAAAAGCATCAGTCACAAATAACACAATGTACTTGGTTTATTTTAGCAACAGCAATTTTAATTCCTTCATAATTGACTGGTAAATAAGCTTCCCTTTTAAAGAAAAAAAAAAACTTACATCATCTGTTACTATCTGCATTTAGTAGCTGGCTATGAAAAAGAACCACAACTCAGGTAGAACTGATCACTTGCTCTACTGAGTGTAAGTCCACCTCTCTTTCCTCACAATGATGTGAAGGTAATTGTTCTCAGCCAACAGAACAGGTGTCCTAGCTATAAAATTCACTAGGTTTTCTCAGACTTCAGGGACAGGACCACTAAGGCATTCTGGCAGCTTTCTCATTATGCACGTTACTAAAACTTATCTGATCTAGACAGAAATCTCACAAACTGTCTTTCTGGACAGTTACTGACTATTCTTTGCACTACCTCAAAATAACAAATTAACTCAAGGTTTTGGCTGTACCTTAAGAATCTAGGCAGCAAGTATCATAATTTAAAGTACTAAGTTCCAGCTATACTTTTCAACATTCAGTTTAGCAGCATCCTGGTTTCTGCCGGTACCAGAGAGGCACTCTTGCTACCATATTGTTCACACACAGTTCAGACCATCACTGAAGTACTGCTTTGCCAATCTGCACAACAGTCAAGAGCCAAGCAATGGCACAGAGCAGCTGTGAGCCTCTTCCCCTAGAAACATCTGTCCCACACCTCTCGGTGGTTAAGAGGCAACTGGACAACACCCTCAATACCATGCTTTAACTTTTGGTCAGCCCT
>NW_008630090.1:5025-44459 GCF_000691845.1 Merops nubicus | reverse complement strand
TGGGGAAAAAGGAGGAAAAAAGAAACTCTTGCCACTGAGGTTACTTTGTGTTGCTCGGGTGTGGGGTTCGCCTGCGTTTCTTCCCGCTCTCCTCCTTGCACCCAGCGCGGGCATCTCGCTGAACTCATTCCTTTAAGAGATTGCTCTCGGGCATCTCGTAGTGACTGGCAGAGGTCTCAGTTTGCTGGCCCGCTTGGCTTTTGGAAATGGCTATGGCATGTAAGGAAACTGTCAACAGTCTGTCTCCAAAAGATTTCGCGTGCCAAAACATCAACCGTTCAATTGTGGCTGCGATGCTGAATATTTAATTGACAGACACAGGCAGGGGAAATCAACTGGCTTCCAACAAAGAGATTAATAACACAACAGCACGTGAGTTTAATACTCCAGACACCACAGTCTTTAAAACAATTGTTTCTGCTTAGAGCCCATTTTTAAAAGACTGTCAGTTTCGTTTAATTTTTATGGAGTTTATTGATCATCTGGTGTCTATTACGAGGCACTAATACATTAAGAAGAGAGGCATGGTTTTCTCTTTATATTCCCACAAGAATAGAGGCCAGTGCAGAAAGCTTCATCTCCTCATATCTGGAAAAAATAAAAATACTTGATATCCCATGTATGAAACTAATATAAGTAGAAACATAACTAGCTTGACTTACCTCACTTCTTTAAACAGAAGTTTGGATTCCTAGCAAAACAACTTTTGGGAGTCAGAACTTTTAAACTTATTTTTTACAGAAGTTTTCTTAACTTCAGGCGTTCCTGGCACGAGTAGCTATTATTTGAATGGGTAAAAGGTTTTTCTTCCCTTTCTCTAGACTAAGATTCCTAAATGAAAAAGCATTTAGTTGACATCTGTTCTTCTACTTGTGATAGTTTGGGTAAACAAAATTTATCAAGCATCACTGGAAGGTATTGTTGGCGGGGAATAATGTGATACAGCCAAATCTGTGATTGCTGCTTTGTTTCACATTACTACAGGTGGAAATGGGAAAGTAAACACCAGAGTTGAGTAGTGGTGTTGTGCTTTTTGGTTTTTTTTTTTAATCATGAAGAGCATTTAAAAAGTAAGACCATGAATTCAGCAGCTGAAGGAAAGTTTAGATCTGGTTGATCCACCTGAAGGTGAAGAGCACAGGTGGGAAGTGGTGAGGGAGGTGATCATATAATGGGTAGCCCATGATGTGTGTTTGGGGATAGGATTTTTAAATACACCCAGACCAGGAGTTATCAGACTTGCTGGTGGGTGACGGGGCATCATGAGTTGCTGTGGAAGTCAGGTGCCCTGCTCACAGGAGGCTTGGCTTGGCTTGGCTTGATCTACTCTCTGCCTTTTGCTAGGGAAGACTAAGAGTTTATACTTTCTAAGCACTTAAGTGGCTTTTTTTTTTTTCTTCCTGAGCTTGTTAAAAAAAAAACAACTTTGAAGAAAAAAACCCCCGATGCTCTAGCTGAAGCCTGGAAGATAATGTTGGGCAGATATGATAGGTATCTACAGGTTGATGGGTGTCTACACATTCAGCAAAAAATCTGGAGTCCTATCTAAGGTCATGAGAAGCAGAATTGAGTGAAGTGACGCGTTTTAAGGTGAAGGTACTCAGCAGAGGTCTTCTGCTGGTGCACAGAAGAACGTGGCCAATGGCCTCCAGCACAGTTAAACTGAGTGACGCCTCTTGAGCAGCTGCCCAAAGACATTCGGAGCAGCAGGGAAGCAGGAGGCTTTTTTTCCCTCATTTGAAAACCACTTTAGGAGATGTTAAAACCAGTCATTTGATTTGCAGGGCTCTGTGACACTGCACTGATTTGGTTTCTACTGCAGGTACCGCTGTATTTCTGACCTGAGTCAGTTTTCTAGGAGGGGGAAAAGAATACACTGAGGCTGAAAAGGCTTTCAGAAATGACACACATCAGCTCTCTGTGAGGTGATAGATGTGTACAAACCCTTCTTTGTTTACATACAAATTTAAACAAATTACCCAGAAGGCAATTATCATAAACATCTAAGAAAGGCAGAATAAGTAAAGCAGAGCTATCGGGGAGCTTCCTTCAGCTTTAATTTGGTGCAAGTCATTAGAAAGATCCACTTTTGTCTTTCATCCTTAAGTACAATGGTTATCTTGATAGTAAATGCATAAGGGGAAGATTTGTATCTTCCTTCCTTGGGGTTCACGGGGAGCAAAGTTGTTTAGCTGTTGTGGAGTGGGTTGGGTGAAGATTCACTGAACGAGACCCCACATTTCTCCTGCGTTTCCAACTTGGGTTGGCAGGGAGCTGATTATTTTGGAATACCCCACTCCTCTAATGAGCGTACTTGGCACTGACAGTTCTCTGGTTTCTTGCATGAACAAAAGGTTTCATCACCGACACTGTGAGCTTCCCAGAAATTTCATGTTGGCGTTTAACTCTGCTAAAGAGGCAGAAAAGAACTGAGTGTGCGTTTATTAAAGCAGGTCATCCGAGGGGGGAAAATAACTTTCTCCATCTGCTTCCTCCTCTCGGGAGGGCTCTGTTTAGAGAGTTAGAAGATGCTTCCTGAAATTGTTAGGGCTGCGGGTGAGCTTGGTGGCGTGGATGAGACCCTGCTGCCCCATCCTTGTCTTGCTGGTCAATGCAGCACATCTGAAAATGGGATTGAGGAGCTCAGGTGGGAGGGGGGGGGGCTGAAGTTGCCCCTGCTAACTGGTCAGTGTCTTTGCAGTGTAGATCTGTGGGGAACTCTCTGAGCAGCAAAATAAGAGGTGTAATAGGAGGACCTTACTCCACCTGACCTTCCTCTGATCATCCTCAACCCAATCACAGCCCTATCCCTTTGCCAGATGTTTTTTGCACCTCCTGCCCAGAGCATCCAGTTGCTACTGGTGGACTGATGTGACCCTCCTGTGGCAGATCCCACTGGGCAGCTTTCCCCAGCACTGTGAAGTTCTGCTGCCCTGCTGCATTGGAGCTGCTGCAACCACCCACCACCTTTCTGCAGGAGACATGAGCCTCCTGCCATGCCCCTTGAGGTGGGATGTATTGGAGCCTGGCCCCACAGATGTAGCATCTAGGGTTAAATTTACTCCTCTCAGACCTGCTTCTTTTTCCCTTGGCAGGGACTCCCTGTGTTCAGCAAACTCTGAGCAGCCACCTGTGCTCTGCTGACGGGTGCTAAGTCAAGCATTTAATCTGGGAAGAGGAGAAGGTTGTGTCAGCAAGGGCCATAGGGCAGATGAGGGTCTTCAGTAGCTTGTATTTGTGCAGCTTGCGCAGGTAAAGCAGCTTCCAAAAAGTCCTGCTTGTGCTATAAAATAGGGGGATTTCATCTGGCATACCTGCTTCCTAGGCTTGTGGAAGTTGGGTTTATTGGAGCATATGGTTCAGACTGGTGAGATGTAAACGGCACATAATTTACTGCCCGTCTCATTTTCTGTCTCTAATTTAATTTTCTCTCTTCTGTCAATCCCAGTTAATGCGTTCAACACAAGTTTTACTGCCTTTGGGAGGTTGTGAAGCAACAGATGGATAGGCCTCTTACAACCTTCGTATCTCTTCAGCTGGCTCACAAATTTGACATCTCTTGATGCTAAAATGAACTTTGAAAGTAAATATTTACATTAGCAGGACCTTGACATGTTTATGTTAGTGGGCATTTAATCTTGTAATTTGGGCTATCAGTTTAGATTGCTCTTAATTTTCCTCTTCTGTGTAGAGAATTGTGTCATTTCTGGCTTTCAGAAGCAAAAAGGGTTTGAGCTCTGCCAGGGGCCCTGTCACTCCATCACAAAAATCAGTGCAAAAAGGCCTGGGATCGTCATTTCAGTGGAAGGAGTGGGAGGAATTAAAGATGAGGGATGAGGTTAGAGTTATTTGGATACGCTGTAAAGTTGAATTTGACGAGCTAAGCAACTTTGCTTTGTTTGGGTTGGGGTTGTTTTTTTTTATTATTTATTTTTAAGGCTGCCCTGCCGTGCAGGGCTTGTGTAGGTAACATCTTTCTGTACACTCCTGAAGAAACTGCTGATACAACCCTTTCTTATTTTCGCCAAGGGACGATGAGATCCCACTGTACCAAACCAGCCGGGCAGTCCCAACGCCTTGGTGTTGTCTTCTCCATGACGTGTCTTCTCCACGTTGCAAAGGACTGAGTCCACACCACATGCGAGAAGCTGCGTGGGTGGAGAGTCGTCATCGTGTTTTGAGCATCCCTAGGTGGGGTTTGGTCATTTCATGTTTATGTATCGCTTTATTTTAATACCTGGAGGATCTCTCGGCGGCGGCAGCGAGCTCCCTGCAAGGCAGCAGGGTCTGTTTTGGGGATGACTGGTCTGGAAGTGTTTTGGCAAAGGCAGGTTTCCAGAGGTGGCATCTTGGCGTGGAGTTGTGCGATTGCACCCCACCATAACCTGGGAGTAAAGGAGCTTTTCTGAGCCTTGAGAAGCTTATTAAACCAACAGTCAGCATCTACCCAGCCTTAGTCTTGCCCATCTCTTGAAAGGCCAAAGATGACTGAAAGAGAAGATGAGAGAGAAATATTTTGGAGGTGCTTAAAATACTTTTGTTTGTTTGTTTGCTTTTTTTTTTTTATTGGCTTTATGAAAACCAGAAAAAAACCTATCAAGAGCAGGTTATTAGTGACAATTATACTTGAGGTGTTAATTGCAGAACGAGGAAATGCTGTACCTATGGCAGACCGAGTCCTCGGGGGTATAAATCTGCTCGCTTTCCCGAGTTGGTGGAATTTAGCCAGCCTGAAGATGTGTCTCCAGGAAAGCAGAATTATGTGCAACTGCTTCATGGCCAGGAGTGCTTTGATTCCCTTGTACCTGCTGCTGAGACAGGCAGGAGATGGGATCACAATTACAGTAGATGACATTTTTTTTTAATTATCTGTTTGTAGCGAGCACAGAAAATAATATAAACATCGCTCCCAGATCAAAAGGCTTATTTTTATACCCTTTAAATCTCAATTTAATATGCATGCCTTTCTTAGGCTGCTTTGGTCTGGCTTTGTTTGTCTAGATACAGGCTGCTGGTGTATTCTCCAGATGCGTGTGCCTCCGTGTGCTGCCCGAAGATGGTTTGCATACCACAGCTGGGGAACCTGCGCCGCATGGGCACAGCCTTGCAAACCAGGGCTCCTCTCTGGTGCCTGCATCTGAGATAGGAAGGGTGTCGGCACGCTTCTGTATCTGACTTAAAAGAGGGGGGGGAGGAAAAAGCCCAAGCTCTGCTCCATAGCTTGCTCTGGCAGAGCAGGCTCCATCCTCTCCATTTCATTCACACAATGCTCCCGCTTCATCCGTGGGAATCCAGAAGGGACCGTTGTGGTTGCCCGCTCTGCCTGAGCCTTGAACAAGGGCATGCCTGTTGAAGGCAGCGTGGGGAAAGGCAGCAGCCTTCAAACCCTCCAACCCCACCATCCAAACTGAGAACAGGGGCTTCTCCCAGCCCCGTGCATCCCCGGGGGGCTGCGTCCCAGGGAGGGGAGCAGCAGGGAAACCCCCTCCCCAGATGCAGCTTTGCCTCCCACACAGCAGGGTGCCAGCTGTCCTATTTTTTTCCCCCTTTTCTTTCTTTTTGTTCTGTCTTAGGGCTTTGGCTTCTGCAATTGTGGGGTTTTTTTGAGAGGTCAAGCTTCCTATTTAAAAAAAAACCCCATGACATCAAGCTGGGAGAAGCACTACCTGCTCCGTGACTTGAGCGGGTGGAAAGCTCCTTGGCACAGATTGGGTGTCTGTGTATGGGGTTGTGTTGGAGCAGCTGTTGGGAAGTTATGTTTGAGAATCCCTTCGTGCATTTTAGCTGCACGTGACAGCTTAGTTGTACTGGTGGGACGGTGATCAGCAGAAGCTGCTCCTCAAGTTAGGCCTGAGGAGGCAGAACATCACCAAAAAAGAGGAGCTGGAAGTGTCTTCGTAGAGCTTTCGACACAAACTGTTGGAAAAGCTGCCTTAGAGCATAAATTTATTACTGAGACTACATATTAGCGAGTTTGAAAATTAGGTTTGTCCTGACAGGTTTCAAAGTATCAGAATTTCCTATAAACTCCATCCTTTCAAGCTGGTCACGTAAGTGGGCTTGTTTTTCACATGCATGGGATGTTTTGAAGACAGAGGGTTGAAAACTGACTCTCTGCATCAAGTGGATGTTATAAGCAGAACATTGTAATTTAACTCCAGAGCTTCTGATGCTCTGGAAATGCACTCTGAAAATCCCTGTGCTCTTTATGCATTGGGTTCTTGTTCCAGCATTGCCTGTAGCTCGCACCCATGTGTAAGCTTGTCTTATCTGAGCATATGGTGCTCTCAGTCAGGAGCTACAGGGCTAGTCTGGGGCTCCTGGCCAAAGCCCAAATGAAGATGCAATGGGCAAGTCACCAGTCACTAGTACTTGCCCATAATTTTTCATGCCTTGCTGAAAAAGACATGAAAGATGTGTTGACCATAGCACAGAAAAGCTTGGGAGATGCCTCCAGCCTTTCTGATAAAACATATCGGTGGGTTTAGCATGTGGTGCCTGAGAGACACAGCAAACTGAGGCTGGATTTGTGTTGCTGGGGTAACCCAGACCTTGCCCTGAACACTGAAGGTGGCTGTGGCATGGAGGTGTCCTTCCTAACTTGGGGAATATGCAGACAGCAGGCTGTAGCTCTTGGAGCTGCTTCACCTTTGCTGGTTGGAGGAGCTGAGAACAGCATGGTTCTTCCTTCCATGGGTTTAACAGAAGAAGTGAAAGTTATTGGTTAGTGGTTTTGGGCAGCCCTCCCTCTTGAACCAGTGCTGCTGGCTGCTCCCAGCAGTGTCAGGGCTGTGGCCCGCTGCTGTGCGAAGGAAGCGACAAGCTGCCTGCCATGCTGTAATTAGCTTCCACCTCATTTTACTGTAAATTAGGGGGCCTAACAGCCATTTTTGGAAGTTTTACAGCACTGCCCCCGTGTCTGACCACGCATGTACTGGAGACAGGCGCTGCACCCAGATATTAATTGCCTTGCTGTTAATTCAGCACGTGCTCATGCAAAGATGAGACGTCGTCGTGTGCCTTGAAACGTTCATCCACTGAATTTGGGAAGCCAAGGTGCCAAATGGGGTCTGGGCTTCCTGTTGTCTTCTCAGCAAGTGGTTTACAGCCTCTGCTTTGGGGTGGTGTGATGGGCCTGCCTTTAAGCCTGGCTGCTAGGCTCAGCATGAAGCTGGCCAGAGTTAGTAGCCAGCCCAGCCCTGTGTTGTCTTTGTGGCAGCACAGTGGCCGTGGCAACCAGTCCTGCTTCCCAAGCATCCAAGGCTTTTCTGCAAAGCCCACCACTCTTTAAGGTGTTAGTTTGCAAAGGGAGAGTCAAAACTAATGTGGCCAAGTGCTGTTAAGCAGGTCTGGCCAGTGAACACCAGATCCATTCATGTTCTGAGTGATGCTCGGGGAGTAATTTTGAGTGGAAGGCAGGCAGCAAAACTCTTTTGAAGTCAGTAGCTGTGAATCGGTTTGGTGCTAGCACGTTTCTGAAGTTGTTCTTTGATCACTGATCAGATGGCCTTTGCTTTTTTAGGGAGCTGCTTCTCCCTTGGATAGCTGTTTTGCAGCACAGGCGAAGCCCCAGAGGAGTCCTATGGTGTGATTTGAGCCTTGCTGCCCTTGGTCCTGCCCAGGCACATCACAGGGCAGGTTTGTGCCTCTGGGAACTTCTAACCTAAGGAGACAAGGAGCATAAAGGAGCATCACCTCCATGCGTGGGCAGGGAGCTGGAGCTGGGTGAGGGCACACTTTGAAGGCAGTATTTCCTGCACAGATGCACCCAGGTGCCCAGTGGGGCTTTTGGAACTGTTGAGATACCTCTAATTCCTAACAGTTTCAGTGAAGCTACAAAGTTCAGTGCTTCTGCCAGTCTTGCCGGGCCATCACCTGAGGGATCTTTTGAAATCAGATCCTCAAGGATGGGCAGCCGTTGGAGGAAGTCTGCAGCTCCCAGGGCTTGGGCTGCAGCGTGTCCCTAGGACACGTGTTGCGCCTGTCTTGGAGCTTCCCACCTAAATTCCTGTAAAAGCTTCCCCAGGTGACTCTTTTGCTTTTGCTTCCGTGTTTGGCAGAAAAGCAAAATGACCTTGCATCACCTGTTGCAGCAGGAACTGGTTCTTCTGTTCCCAAAAGCAAAGCTGACCTTTTTTTGGTTAAAGGTACGGTGGGAAAGGGGCACTAAGACATCTGCCAGCTGATGGTACCTAACACAAATGGCTCATCTCAAAGGAAGGGCTTGGAGAGAGGGGGCTTTAGCCTACTCATAGTTGCCAAGCTAAGAAAAAATCTTGACCACAAGAGGCAGTTTTGACACCTTGGGGGTTTATTTTTTGTTGTTCTGGTTTTTTTCTTATTTATTCTTATCAAAGCTTGCAGCATCAGTGACTATCTCATCAAATATTTTTTTTTTCCCCTTCATAATCTGGGATGTAAAAAGATAAAATTCTTTTATCTAGTGCTCCTTGTTTCTTGCCCAACCCTGCAGCTTTAGCATGCAGCTGTCATTCTGCTGCAGCTCCCATAAAGCGGCTGAAAACCAAGGTAACAGCAACATTTTGAGTGAAGGGGATGAAATGTGGAATAGGTTCAGCTATTTCTTTGTCATTGTTGGAGTCCTATTCAGTCTGGAGCTGAATAGGAGGCTGATTAGCATGTGGAAGCATTTCTAAAGCATTGGGCTGGGAGGGTTGGGTGGGTTTTGTTGTTTGTGGGTTGGGTTTTTTTTTTCCTTAAAGGAGAAGCTTTGTGGCATTTTTTCTGACTGAGCTGGTATGAATCTTTGTCAAACGGAAAACCCGTGGAAAAGTCAAAGAGTGTTTTAGAGAGAGCCTGTTTTGATAAATCACTGCGTGCCTGGACACAAAGTTTTCCAGTGCCTAAAGCTCTGAGAGCTACTACTCTGGCTGCAACGTGTTTAAAACAGCCAGACAAGTGGGACAGAGCTTAGGACTTATCTGGATTGTGGCTACAACATCAGGGATGTTACCTTTGCTCTGGCTGAAGCTGTCTGTAAAAGTGGGTGCTGCTTTACAAATGCAGGAGTGGGGCCACAGTTGGAAAATCCACCTGCTTAAACGCTCAGCATTTTGCTGTCACAGGGAAAGAGAACGCTGAGGTCAATTAAAAAGCTAACTGCAAGTGAAAAACAATTTTTCCCCGATGAAACTGCTTCAAGTCCTGGGCCTGAGGCTGGTTTTTGGAGGAAAAGGTTGATTATTTTTTTATTTTTGTTCATTTTTTTCCCCCCTTTGGTGTCAGGGCAAGACGTAGGGCTGGTGTTCCCCTTAAAGTCCCTTGCTGCAAGATCTGCTGGTTTTAGCTCCAAGTGTAGCTGAAATTATTGCTTTGGTACCATTTGTGAGTCTCAGGTGGGTCTGTGCTGGACCAGAGCCCCTGGCATGGGGTTATCTCCTGCCCTTTGTGGAGCTGCAGGATTTTGGGGTGCTTGCAAACCCTAAGGGCGATGGGGCACCCAGTTGCGTGCCAGGGGCTGTGTGGCTGTAGCACCTTCGTGCCCTGAGCTTGCAGGCAGGGTGGGCAGTGCAGGAAATCCATGGAATTTTTCTGGGTGCTATGAGTGGTGGGTTTGAGGTTGCATGGAAAGCTCGTGGCAGCTGTTTGAGTCCAACCCTCTTGGTGATGCACGTAGGGACCAGATGCTGCGCCTGCTTTCCTCCAGTCCAATGCCTTGTCTACTTTCCTTTCAATTATTCCAGTTTAAGAGAGAAAACAAGTGTCTCTCAGCTCACTGGTGTGCCTTAATGTGGACTGGTGAAGGATGATTAAAGCTATTTAATTAAGGAGAACTTAGCTCCTCTGTTCACAATTCACAATTAAAGGATCGCTTGAAGTAATTCAATAATATTTTTTTTTTTAATTCTATCTTTTTCCCCTCCTCTCTCCTTTCACCCAAAAAAAAAGTTCCTAGCACCACACATGCCCCAGCACCGAGGTTTTGAAGGCTATTACAGGACCACAAACCTGCTGGCCAATCTGGCTGCTACCAAAGGCATCTGAACATTAAAAAGCCCTGCAGAGAGAGGGGTGGGAGGGAGTTCAATCTCGGGATACGCCGATTTGGAAAGGGAATCCAAACAAAGAGGCTTTTGAGCAGAGGCTGAGGCTTGGCTTCTCTCAAGGGCAGTTTGGGCTTGGGGAAGCATCCGGGCGGTGGAGCAGGAGGACATGAGCTGGATGCAGTGCGGTGTAAGGTTTCCCAGCACAGCGCCGGGTTGTCTTACAGGCTTGGGGAGCTGGCTCTAAGTTCTCTTTTCTTTTTCTTTTCTCCCCCCACTTTCCTTTCATTTCTGTTGGAAACAAAGGAGAGGTTTAGGCTGCTTTCATTTTTCTTTTTTATCAAAAGAAAGAGAAATAGAGGTTCCCATCTCCTGCAGGTTTGTCCGTGCCTCTGGCCGTTGATGCTGGAAGAGGACCTGTCGGTGTCTCCGACCTGCAGAAACCCTTTGGTGGGTCTCATGCTGGCCTTGCAGGGACACTTTAATTTGCTCAGCAGCACAGCTCACTCTCAGAAGCTCCCTGAGGGCACTGTGCCAGGAGCTTGTGTTGGTGAGGGGATGGGCACCTCGTCAGGAAGGGGCTGGCTCAGATAAGGAGGAGGATGCTGAGGCACCTTCTACAGAGCAGGAGGGATGCAAAGTGGGGTTGTGTCCACCTGACACCCTGTTCACACCATGGGGGCACCTCTGAGTGCCACCACACTCTCAAAGAGTACTAGGAAGAGCTGAGCAAGGAGGATGTGCTACCAAACATCCCAACCAACCAGTTGGGTCTTTTTATAGGCACCAGATGGTTTTAATAAAGGAAAGCTGAACTTCTTATGACCCTTCCCCACAGACGTTGTTTGTTGTTTTGTAATTGTGGCCAGGACAAAACCATGTCCCAGAACCTGCAGTGAGTGTGAGGGTTAGTTGCCTGGTGCCTTCTCCTGCCCTGCCACGAGTCCCCACTGCTGTCCTCATACTCCTCTGCCTGCCCTGCCTCCAAATTATCTGGGGGAAGCTGCTGGGCATTGAAAGCCTTGAGGCTTTTCACTTATCCCTGCTTAAAGAGATTAGCAAGAGTACAAATTGGAGAAAAAACGAAACATCTAAAAGCAAAGCACAAGGAAGCAATAAAATGTCAGGCCATGTTTTCCCTTCTAGTTGATTAAAAATTCTCCTGATAAGCAAGAAAGCTTTCATGGCTGGACGAGACCTGTGTCATGTCAACTGCAGTGAAAGGTTTATTAGAAGGATAAAGTGGTGTGAGTGTTGGGGTTGTGCTTGCAGCCCTCCTGGCGTTGAGTTATCCCACAGCACTCGAGGCATTTTGCAGGTGGTGCAGGGCCAAGAAGTCTGGTGAGGAAGCTGTTTTTCCTGTGGAAAGAGGAAAACGTATGGAAATGGAGGTGTCTGGATGGGAGAGTGGGAGATATGGGTGGCTGAATGCTGAACAACTGCTAGAAAAATGAACATAGGAATGGGCTGTTGGGGAAAGCTGTGTGACTAAGGTAAAGGAAGAAGAGCAAAAGGTATGAAATTTCTGCTGATGAGGGTCTCTGGATGTTCTACATGCATCCAAACCCATGGTTTTTGAGTGCATAGCTGTCCTGTGGCTGGTGCCTTTGGGAGCAGTGTTACATCAAGGCTGACCAGTTTTGCAAATTCCCTCTTGCAACCCTGTATCTGGTCTCGTTTCTGCCTGAGAACATCCAACCTCCAGTAAATCTGAAATCCTGCTAATCTCATGGGCAATTTGTTTCATGCTGGCTGTGGGGACAGGAGGCCACTGAAGTGGTGCAGGCTGGGGGAAGGAGAAGTTAATAGAGTTGTAGAATGGTTTGTGTTGCAAGGGACCTTTAAAGTTCAGTGGACTCGCCTTGGGTTTTGGAAGGCAGAAATTCAAGCAGGAGAAGGAAATGAGGGCTAAGTCACCAGCTCCCCATGGGAAAACCAACAGTGGTGGCAAACCAATGGGCTTTGAGATCTGCTCCAAGTCAGTGCCAAGATGCTCCACTGGCCCCATAGCTTGAGAAGTCTGTTTGGAGATGGAACACAGGACAAGAATGAAAAAGCAGGGGAACAAAAGGCTTGCTTCCGTGCTCTTGTGTTTGACTTCCCAAGGTTTTAATTGCCAAGGGCTGCACTGGGAGCCAGCTGGCTGCAAAGGGATGCAGCTCTCAAGTAAAAGAAGGGCTGCTTTTGGTGGTGGTTTTAGGGGTGGGGTTTTTTTTTGAGTCTGAGGATCTAGTAACTGTTCTATTTTTCTGCATGAGATGCAGCTTTATATACATTTCACCCAAAAAAAAGAGTGAATTATCCTTTTTAAGTGTTTACTTCCACAGCTTCTCTAGTTCTAACAGCTTCTGCTGTTATTGTTTTACTATCTGTAGGAGTAAAAGGGTGCTTACAGCAGGACTGACAAGCATGGAGTCCAGCTAGTACCTCAGTTTTAGAGGTTTCTCTACCTTGGAGCAGAAAAGTATGTTTTGTACAGAAGGAAAATACAATAGGTGGTTCAACTTGCAAACACTTGCCCCGTGCACCAAGGGGTTCATGTATGCAGATGCTGGTGCAGAGTCACAGCAGGATCAGGCCCACCAGTATGCAGCCTGGGAATGGGCTGGACAATCCCAGTTTTTCTCTTAAGACCTTGCTTGTAAAGTAACTTGAAAAGAGGTGGGAAAAAAAAAAAGGCAGATAAAAAAATAATAAAGGATAGGATATTGGTCAGGCTGATTGTCTAAATCTCAGCTTTAGGTACCTGTGAAGCATCCAGCAGCACGTTAATTGGTACCCCTCAGTAGATGAGGATTTGGCATCAGGTCTGCATGTAATTACAAGCCACACACAGAAGGACACAGGCAGCTAATGAACTCCTGCCAAACTCCAGCTCCGCTTCTGTGGCTTTTGAAGTTCCCTGGTCTTTCAGGGTTTTGTATAGTAAGCACTGAAAGGCATCAAATCACTCCTTTGACAACGTTTAGAAAGGGTGGGTTTGTTGAATAACCCAGTCCCTCCAAACTCCCAGCTGAGAACTAGAGCATCTATAGGAGCTTTTCTCAACGGAGCAGTAAATAGGCTGGAAAGAGAGGACACCCCCCATGAGCTGCTGAGCTCCTGCCTCGCTGATGGGAGCCAGCAGGCTCTGGTTGCCACGATGGGCTGCAAGAAAAGAAACTATTTCCATTTAAAACCCCTTCAAAACAATCCCACTGATGGTATGGGCTTTTTTCCCAAGCCTCAAAATGTTGAAAACCCCTTGTGCCAAGTGAGTTGCAGCGTGTCACAGAGGTCTGCGGTTGCACTGGTGTGATGAGAGAGGGAGTAAAAGGGTTTTTGGAGAGTTTCTGCCCTGGTTTTGTGATGCTGGATTTGGAAGTTCCCAGTGCATTTCTGCAGGTGCTTTGTAGCTGGGATAAGATTCCATCCCAAGCTGTTCTCCTCCTCTTTTCACGTCTGAGGTGACAAAGGGAGTTGTTGTGGAGGTAAAAAAAACAATTCCCATGAAAACGTGTGATTTTCAGACAAACATACCAGGAGGGTTTCATGGCAGTACCATGGTGAAGAGGAATAATGCAGCTTGGAACCAAGCCCTTCCAAAAAAAAAAAAAAAAACCAACAACCCAACAAACCAAAAAGAGGGAAACAGAAGAGCCTTTGTCAAAATTAACCTCAATAAAGAAAAAAGGGACTGCTATTCCCTTGGGCTTCTTTAACCTTTTTTCCCCAATTTATTCACACGTTCCTTGACAGTAGGGCACAGGGGGGCTGGGAAGGGAAATAGAGAGTTATCCATTTTTGATTTGAAAAAGCACAGAACACGTTGTGTCCCTTGAGTCAGTGTGAGCCAGGACTTGGCCGTTGCCTGTGCAGTTTAGACGTGGCCCAATTTATGCTGTCCCCTAAGGGAACAGGGCTATGAAATGTCACCTGGCCTTGCAGGGAGGTTTGGGCTGTGTATGGGAAAGGGGCTGTTGTGATGCTGGGTGTGACAAGGTGGACATGCCCACCACAGCTGACCCTTGTGCCTTGGCTTTTAGGGACCCAAATAACTCATAGGGTCTTTTTCAGGGGCAAACAGGTCAGTGAGCAGCGTGGGGTGGGCATCTTTGTCACTGCAGATCATGGTTTACCACTAAAGTGTCTATTCCCAGCTGCTTTCCACCAAAATAACTCAAACTTCATAGAATCATAGAATCATAGGGGTTGGAAGGGACCTCTGCAAGCAGAAGGTTTCTCCTTCACCTTTGAAGAGAAGGTTTCTCCTTTTACTTTGCCTCCACCTTGCCCTGTAAAGTCTCCCCTCCCAGTAATAGAAATTAATTTTAATTAGGAGCATGATTTTTTTTTTTTTTTGGTAGTATTGTCTGGGTACCATATAGCAATATAATATAGCAATCTCACCTGTATTATATGGTGTTATACATTAGGGTGCTACTCTATGCAGTAACAGCAGTGAAAACACAGAGAAGGGAGAAAAGAGATAATCTTACACTTTTTTTAAACCACAGGTGAATAGGCAGAGCCTTACTGAATTCTACCCGAGGGGCTACTAAGATCAAACCCCCATTGCTTGAAGGGCCTTTGGATCATTTCCACCTATGCTCACAGAGTTTTTTTTTTGCCTTTCAGCACTGTGTACCGTGCATTATATCCTGGAAACTTTACCAAATCTCGACTACCGAGGGGGAAAAGTTTCATTTCCAGTTAATCAAGGGAGTTGTGTAATACCATTTTCTCCTGGGGAACTTCCAGAAAAAAAGAAAAGAGAGGGTGGGGGGGGAGAAAGAGGGGTATTATATAAAGCAAGTATATTAAGAGGAAATAAATTATGAATTAAAAGCGATTAGTGAACTTTTAAGGAAGAGGTCAGAAGTGCCTTTTGGACTACAAACTTTTTAAGCTTTCAGTGCATGTATTCAGTTACAGAGTTATAACCCAGCCTTATTTGTGCAGGTGGCTGCTGCTTCAAATCCTAAGAAGGATTTTGCCTTTACAATAGGTACATTGACAGAGCTGGGGCAGAAAGCTCCTCACGGCAGGTTCCAGTGCTGGGATGTGGGCTCTGCTGCCTTCTGCACAGGGGCAGTTGCTCCCCAAAATGTGCTTCCTTACAGCTGGGATGCTCCAGGAAGGAGGAGAGGAAACTTGAGAAGTTCAGCAGATGATTTTATTTTTTTTTTATGAGACCTGATGTTGACTAGGTGAACATTAAAGCTTTATTTTTGCTTCAAAAGCTTTGTGCCTTTATTGAATTCGAAATAATTGAGATAATTTTATCAACTACATAGAGTTGGCTGCAGTTTTATATTTCCAGTTGTTAGGATTTGGTGTGGCTGTGCAAAGAGAAGGAGCCAGGGCTTATGTGTGGTGGTGTTTGGGGGCATTAAGTTGAGATAAGGAGTCTTTGCTTGATAATTTATGTATTAAGACAACACCTAAAGCTTCCCTGTTGAAATAGAGGTTGATGGTGTGGAGCAGATTTGTTATGAGTAAGTAGTAGTGATGCGTGCCAGTGGTACGACGTGGATGGAAGGAAGCAGCAAACTTTGGTTTAGAAGAAAGCTCCTAGATTTCCCCCAAAGAACTGGGGTGTCTTGCCCCTTTCCCACAGCACACGTGTTGCTGGGGCTGGGCAGTGGTTTGAGCCCTTCCTCGAAGGCAGAGCCTGGAAGAGTCATGGTGAGACAGAGCTCATTCCAAACCCTGCTGACCAGCAGAGTAAACCATGTTCACTTCATTTCTACTTGAAAACATCTTACTCACCACAGTGTATTTTTTCACACTATCTATTTGCCCTCAGCGTTGCAGAGTTCACAGACACATTTTTTATTTTTTTTTTGTTTTGTTTTGTTTTCCCTCTGTTCAAACTGGGTCATCCTGGGTCAGACTTGTCCTATCTGTGAGACCTTCCAAAGATGCCTCAAAAGATGCAATACGCCGTGAAAACCCCAATGTGTCAGCATTTTCTTCCTTGCTGTAGACAATGTGAAATGATGGCTTTGTTCCTTCATGTTTGACTGGAGCTGGCTCTAGATTCCCATCCATAATATCTTTTATATTTACCCTCTCCAATTTTTGCTGGTTGGCCAGTCTGGCTTAAATCATTTTACCCCACAAATGCAGAATTTTATATGCGTCTAGGTATTGTGGCTTGGATAAAACCTTTTGTTCTTATTAATGCATTTTTTAGGTATTAAAAATGTGTGCTTTAATATAAAGCTCTTTTAATACACCAGCTCATGCCAAACTCCCAGGAGGAACAACTTAACACACTTCTTAGAATTCCCTTCTCCCCTTTTGTCCTTTGTATATGGTGTTTACCTCTGGAAATAGGTAACAGGTACTCTATATAAGCAGTTCTTCTCCCAGCAAAATTAATGGCAGCACTTCTATTCCCCTGAAGCTCTTGGAACGTGGGGCTGGCACGTTGTGCTCCAGCCACATGAGGAAGTGTTTCCATCAAGGTTTTGAATCCAAAGGAATTTTCAGTGTGTAAGAATAATTTGACATTTGGTTTAAAGTATCTGTGACCAAGAGTCCTTCTGTAATAATATTCTCCCAGGATGGTTGGGTTAGTAAGGATGCTCCAGGTTGCACAGGGCTGTATTTATTTTATTGCAAAGGATGGGTGTGTCTCTGGATGGTGAGTTTGGGCAGCAGGTCTCAACCCATCATTCCTGTCGGTTCCTTTTAGAGCCATGTCTCAAATAACTCTGCAGCTTGGGGTCATCAATGTTATAGGGTTGCCCACAGAGAAAATGAATATTCTTGGTCTTTTTCTTGTTTGCTACTGCACTAGCAGGCTTGAAAAGGCATTTTGCCCAGTGTTCCTGATTTTGCAGTTCTTATTAAAAAAAAAAAAAAAACAAACAAACAGAAAACCAAAAAGGACCCAGGTAAAAAAAGTATCATCAAGGTAAAAATGAACCTGTGTCTGCCCGCTAGGAGGTCTCCTGGACTCTGTAGCAGCTGGTGGACCTTAAAATGGTAAGGTTTAAGTTGAAGTTCCTATATTTTGGCTGAAGTACAACTAATAATAATAAAGTGGACCAAAATGTCACACTTTTGATAGGAAGGACAGCACAGATTGACATAGGTAGGTGCAAAGGTTTGTGTGAACTGGATGGAAGAACTTCCAGCAAGCAGAAATGGAAGTAATATGTTGTGTTTTGTAGAAATCAACAGGACTTTTCAAACAGGTCAGACAAGAGAAATGCAACATATACTGATCCTTGTTTATAGGCTCTTCAGTACTCTAAAACAGGTACCTGTTCTACAGTAAAGTCTAGGGTTTGTTTGTGTGTTTGGAGAATTTTCTGTCCTCATGTGTCTGCGTAGCTGAGAGTAATGGAACTGTAATAGAGTTGAATGGGAATCTGTTTTGCAAACAATGATGATATATATGTTTCCAAAATACAGGCAGAGGCACAAAGCAGTCTTCTGGACTGCTGGAACCAAGGTGAAGAACAATTAAGACTGGGCGATAATAAAATAAGAAAGTTGATGGTACTCTGCTATTTTTAGTGTTAGCCTAGTTGTCTCCTGTGAATATATGAGCCACAAGTATCCAAATTCAGCCAAAAATCATTGGAAAGGAGGCTCGTGTCAGTGATGATGTCTTTTATTTTTAAGATCTTTGAAAGTCCCAACATAATGACCCAATCCCATCTGCAGTGTGTTCCTTCTTTTGCCTACCACTGGGTTGTAGATCAGGTTCCTTGAGATTATTTTTTGGATGACCAAGCTCCAGCTGGTCTTTCAGCCACCCATTTTGTTGTTTCTGGTGCAGAATCAGGCCCTATTGTGATTGGCAGAATATGCCTGATATGATGGAAATGTGGAAATACTTCTATTCTTGGTGTTATTAAGTTTTATCTGTGTGTTTCTATACATATATAACGTCAACTGGCTTCAGGAGTTGTTTGCTCTTGCAGCAGCTGCCAAGGCTGGTCTGCAGTGCCGTGATTCTTCTCTAAAAGCTGTGGAAGCCAACTTTTAAAGCCCCAGTAAAAACCTACCGTAGGCTAATCTAGTTTTTATACATTTTAAAATATGTACAAATATTGTAAACCGAATAAGGTTTATATGTACCCAAGATCAACCACTAAGTACTTCAAATAGAAAGCCCGTCTCTTGCAGGTACCCAAATATTTACAGAGTGTCTTGAATGAGGAATTAGATACCCCACTCAGCCCTGCCAAATTATTTAATGGTCTTTTTCACTTATTAAGCTAGATACCTAATCTACCAGAACCTTAAAAACACACCCAGGGCCTGGACACTGGCAGCCAAACACATCACAAAGCGCTCGTTAGAAATTACCATGGCTTTGTTGGGACAGCCAGCAACATCCCACTGACCTGCAGGGTTGAAAGAAGTAAAGATTTAGTGGGAGAAAAAAAACCCCAAACCTCCATCAAAACCAAACATTTAAAAAGACCATGCTGGTGTTGAATTTAGTGCAAAGGTGAAGGTTGGGCTGGGAGGATGAGAGCTGCATGGGTGGGTCACTGCGGAACCACCTCTTCCCCTCCCGCTCCCTCTGCGGCTTTTTCGATGGGTGGCCAAGGAAAGTTTATCCCCTTTTTAATATTTTTTTCTTTTTTTTTTTTTTTTTCCTGCCATTAAATCTGCACAAGCGTTAGCACTTGGAATCTCGGCGTCTTTGGAAAGTTATGCCCAACACAGAGCCCTTTCTTCTGCTTTTGATTTTATTCACCTTTCAAGCTGGTCAGTTAGCACTTGGGGGTTTTGCAAGGGTGGTTTTTTTTTTTTTTGTTTAGGCTTGGTGGTGGGGTTTTAGCTTTCATGCTGCCAGCCTTCCTAGGATTATGGTGTATTAATTGCCTCTTAATAAAGGCGCTGACCAAAGAAAGGGATATTTCTTCCTTGGTGCTAGATTTCCAATCCTGATTGGCTTTATTAAACGGTAAGACAAATTTAAACCTACACGAAGATATTTCAGGGGAGGGACACCAGCGGTTAGAGGTCAAAAAGTCACTTGGACTTCCTCCCAGCAAAAGCAACATCATTTTTCAACGTCCAGCCCCACGGCATCCCGCGGTGCCTCGCACAATCCGTCACTGTCCACACCTGCTCTGTGCCACTCGCAGCAGGACTGAGCCCCTTTTGGATGGGGCAGGATCAGTCCCCAAGAAATTTCTGTTATGCTGGTGGTTTGGAGCCCTGTTTGATCTCCTACAGCATAGCTGGATGAAAGCGTGTGGTCGGGGTTTCCTTGTGCTGTTATTAAAGCAAAAAATTCCCTTTATGGAAGGAAAAAACCCCTTTCCTTCACCTTGTGAAGGATGTTACTATTCAGCAAGTAATCCTGGGTCCTTTTACCTTGTTTTGCACTGGAATAAACAGATCTCTTTGCTGTTCTGCACTCCAGTTTCCTGTGCCTGTGAGATGGGGGTGACAGTATTTCTCTGGTTGCACGTTCCTATATGGATGTGCCAGGTTTGCTGCCATGCCTTAGGCTATGGTCCATGAATTGTTGTGTCATTTCTCAGCATGGAGATACCAGTTCTAAGGAGGATGTGAGGCCCTTCTAAAGTGTTACTGAAGATTTTACAGGTAATTTGTTCATGTAGGTGAGTTGTAGCCACAGACAGAGTGGCCAAATAGGACTTTTTTTGGAGAAGAGTGACCATCCCCAAAAATCAGTGTCATTTTTTACCTGGTGTATATAGCTCACTTCAGTGCAAGTCAGCATTTGATATGATTTTCAGAAATGTACCTCCTGAGGTGCTTCAATAGCTTTGTACCACAGGTAGGGGTGGGAAGTGGTGGTGGAGGTTGAAAGCTTAGCACCGTTATGGGGTCAAATAACTGCAGCCAGGGATGTGTGATCTGAATTTCTTGTTAGAACACTGAATCAGAGAGGTGGGCTGGGGCAGGGCAGTAGAGGAGGCCAGAGGTACCATCTTCATTGGTACAACTCTATGCTGCTTGCCTTCCATTTCCAAGGGTGTGTGGGCTGTAGCCCCACTTCTGAATACCTTTGCCTCTGGCAGATCTCCTAGTCTGAATAATGTCTCTGTGGTGTTTTGCTGAGGGATCCCAAAGGCATCTCTCCAGGTTTAATTTTCAGACTTCTCCCTGTAGTGTTTTTCTGCAAAACCCATTCTCTGGCTGCCTTCTGGAACTGCTACAGGCTTCTCCATGCCGGAACCATTTTTTTCCAAAAAATGGGTTGTGTGTGGCGACCTAGTCTCCTAAGACAACCCATACTCCAAGAAATAATCTTGTGGAAGGAAAGCTAACTTGGGGAAGAGTTACTGTTCACCATGGGCTGGGGTCTTCTCGCCTCTTGGTAATGACAGCTGAAAGAGCAGCTTCTCACCCAGCCCTCAAAATCAAAGGCATGTTGTGTCTTCTAAGCAATATCCGTTCAGCTCTAGAGAGCATGTTTATGTTTCTCATGTTGGAAAAAAAAAAAAGGGGGGGAGGGGGAGAGTGAACGGGGAAGGGAATCTGAGGTTACTGTTTTGCTGGAAAAATGTCAAGCCTTGATTGGCAATATCCCGCTAAACCACAAGTTTGTAGGAGAGAGAACAAAACCATTGGATTTTCTAAACTCTGCCTATGTATGTGCCCTTTAAGAAAATGTACAGCATATAGGTCAGTTAGGCTCTGATTATAGCTGTGGCAAGCACACATATAATTGAAACACGGAAATACTCCCCCATGCTGTTCCATGAATGAGGGGAAAACAAATCTTTATTATTCCTGGGTTCATATAATATATAGGAACACTATTGTCTTTTTTTTATTATTATTTATTTTTTTAAAAAAGCCAGTTTTAGCTTTCAGATGTATTTTATTGTCTGTGGGAACATGTGTTTTACAGACCTGTCATGTGAAAGCTATTAACAAGAGGAACTGGAGGAATAACAATAAGCCACGTAACTGTGGCATGTCTACTCCCTGAGTTCAGCTCTCATGCTGCTGCTTCAAGTGCACGTGAAATGGGATCGTGCCGAGCCACCTTAGCTCTTCTCCAGTTTTTCCTTGGGAAACTTAAGGATTTTTTAAGTGGCCTATTAATATCGGCTCGCTGGCATCAGAGGTGCGTTTTGGGGCCGAGCTGGCTCGGCATCAAAATGGTTAAAGAGTGGAATGAAGATCAGCTGGATTCACACGAGATGCCTGATTGTTATTTACCAAATCTGAGCTGGGCAGGAGGGTCTGAAACCTTTCCTTGATGTTTCATACGTGTGGTGGAATCTATCCTACCCTGCCAAGCACCCAGAGGCCCAGTGCTTCCAATTAACCCATTTCCAGAGTTTTTAGAGAGGATCTAAGAAAGCTGGGGAGGGACTTTTTAGGCTATCAGGCAGTGACAGGACTAGGGGGAATGGGGCAAAGCTGGAAGTGGGTAGATTCAGACTGGACGTGAGGAAGAAGTTCTTCCCCATGAGAGTGGTGAGACCCTGGAATGGGTTGCCCAGGGTGGTGGTTGAGGCCCCAAACCTGTGGGTCTTTAAGGCCAGGCTGGATGAGGCTCTAGACAGCCTGATCTAGTGGGAGGTGTCCCTGCTCATGGCAGAGGGGCTGGAACTGGGTGATCCTTGTGGTCCCTTCCAACCCTGACAGATTCTGATTCTGTTTTTGCAGAGGACTTAGTAGTGTTGGCTTAATGGTTGGGCCTGATGATCTTAAAGGTCTCTTCCAACCTAAAGGATTCTATGATCTGGAAGGTGTCCTGAATACTTGCCCTAGCTACTCCTGGGTACTTGAGATGCTTCAGGTCTGTGTGTGGTTGTCTCTGCCCACATTTTTTTCCTTTTCTTAAGACTAACAAACCCCCAAGAATCCTGGATTAGGTAAACCTGTTAACATCTAGGAAAATGAACCAAAATGGATTGCGCAAGGTGAAATACAGAAAGTGGTTCCTGTGGAGGTGGGGAACATTATTTTGATGACACTTTTTAACAACGTGGATGATATCCTTGCTAACCATATCTAGGAGATCGTGATGACTACAAATGTACCCTGGACAAATTTAGGTCAAACTCAAAAGCACCTCATTTTTTATTTATTTTTAATCTTTTTTAATTTTAGCAGGAAAAACCCTCTGATCTCTCAGACTCCTAGCTGTGTAAACAAACCCACAGATACTTAAGCAAGTTAGTGGTTGATATATTCTCCAGTGCTTGTTATAGGATCTGGGTGTGAGACTTGTTGTCTTGGCCCAAGGACAGCTTGAACCACTGTGCATTTGTTTTCCCCTCACCTGGGTTTCACTCTGCAAGTGGGAGGAGGGTTTCCTGTACCTTGTGGTTTGTGATTTACTCTGAACATGGGTTTCAGGGAATTTGGGGCTTGTTTTGGTGGGGATGTTACTCCTCTCAGTGATGGCTCCTCTCGGTGACAGGCTTAATAACAAAAGTGGATGGGGACACTGGGGGTAGGGAAGGAGAGTGTCCTGCCCATGGGAACATCACTCCAGGGCTTTCCCTCCAGGTCTGAGGCAATGCTGTATTTCTCTGAATGACTCAGAAGAATATGGAGCTACAGATATGCAGGAGTTTTGAGGTGTCCCCTCCGTAGTGTGTGTCCTAACCCATCACCCCTTGTTTTTGAGATCTGCTCCGTGCCTGGTGCAAAGGTCCAGCCTAGCTGTGCAGACACAGGTTTCCTGCACAGAGGGTTCACTAACAGCATTGAAAAACAGATTTATGTGCCTTTAATGAGATCGAAGGTGAATGGGCTCTGATGGGTGTTTAGCAGCTCTTGTAGATGGTCTGGTGTGTGCTCAGCCTCTCCTTGCATGGATGAGTCAAGGATGGGTGTCCCACAGCTACCCAAAGCACGTGGTCTTATGGCACGAGGAGGTACAAACACGCATATCAGTACAGAGAGGAGGCAGCCGCAGAAGGCTTTAAAGATGTGAAAGTGATGAGGATGGAGTGTAGCTGGGCTGACCAGGTAGGAGAAGCTGTGCTGATACTGGATCCTCCAGTGTTTGTTTGCACAGCTCAGGGCTGCCCTGCCATTGGGAGAGAAGCACCAGATTTCCTCGCAGGGCTTTTTGCAGAGGGATTGCGTTAGGGGTCCGTTACCGTAAGAGAATATTTGCCATGCACAAGGTTTAAGTGCAACCAGGCAGTGCAGACATCTGATAACCAGAACACAGGAGATGCTTTTTACCCACAAGAGCGACTTGAAAAAAAAATCCCAAATCCCAGTGCTTTTCCCTTTGGAAAGATAGTACTGTGGAAAGAAAAGCATCAGGAACGGTGCTGCGTGGTTCGCGAGGGGTTTTCTAGCTGGGTCTTTTTTATGGCAAGATACTTGTTTGCGCTGATGGGTTTGGTTATTGTCTCCCTTACTTTCCAGCCGGGTTGCCCTTCCTCATCATTGAAACAAGCACAATCCAGCCCTACCAGCGGGGCTTCTACTGCGACGACGACAGCATCAGGTACCCGCTAAAGACGATGGAGACGATCAACGACGCTGTGTTGTGTGCTGCAGGCATCCTCATTGCCATCCTTGCTGTAAGTGCTGCCTCTGAAACCTCCTCCCCTGTCCCTTGGGTGTCCCAGGTGGCTTTTTGTCCCCTTTTTATCCCATGGCACCGATGTCATGTTGTGGGTTTAACACAGCCTTGCTGGTGTGTCCATATTCTCTATCGAGGTGCGCATCTCCTCTGTGGTTGTTTGACTTCTTTGTAAGCGTGGAGCAATAAACATTTGCAAATGAAAGCTTGTAATGGGAGGAATAAGATTAATATTGAAGCCTGTAAACAGGCCCAAATCTGTTTGGGCAAGTCTGTGAGCTCCCCAAGAGTTTTTTCACCTTGCCGTTGGAGTTAAAAGTAGAAGTAAAAAGACCTGAGTGTCAGTAGGGACTTGGCATGGTTTGTCCCTATTCAAATAACTCTTGGTATTTGCCTATTTTATAAGGTTTAAAAAAAAAGGATACATCTTTTCAGCTAACCAGCGTCTGGAAAAGTTTCACAGGTTATTATTAGATTTTTAAGAGGTTGTATGTTACAGCCATTTTAAAAAGACAATTAAAACCTTCCATGGGGAGCATATTCCCAGTCCTCGCTGTAAAAAGTAGTTAAGGCACCACCTTCTCAATGCCTCCTCATTTCTCTTTTCCTGCCAGCTTTCCTAGAGCTGTGCTAGGAAACGATGGCAGGGCAAGAGCTTTATACGTGAGCCAAAAAGCTGAATTCAGGCCACAGGGCTGAGCCTCCTTGTACCAGTCTGTATCTGGTACTGGGGCAGAAGATGAGAGCTGGTTGTTGGTTAAATGCTTCCACCTGAAGACAAAATTCCCCTATGAAAAGCACCTACATTTTCCTCCTCACCTGCTGCCAGCACAGCTCAGGTGTTTTCCCAGAGATGCTGCCCTTGGTCCTTCAGCTGGGAGAGAGGGAGGTGGAGAGGTCAGGAACACTCGTCCCCCTCTTGGCCTTCATCTTTCTTCATAGGAGCAACATTATGGGCAATAGGTATTTTAGCATGGCATGGTAGTACCCCATCCCAGCTTTGCTGCTTCATGTTGTGAATATCTCCATCATTTCCTGACCAGATTCATACTCTCTTAGCAAAGTAGGTCCTGTTCCTTGTTCCTATGCCCCCTCCAAACAAGCCCAAAAGGTGCCAGACCCCCAGTTCTATAAACATGTCAGAATTTTACCCTGCAGGTGAATTACCCTCGAGTGTGGAAAAGCCATAAAAATGAAATGAGAGCCTCTCATTTTCACATTACTGCCCGAGCTATCGGCACGCCGGCTCCATGCAGAGTGTGCTTCTGATCACTAACGAGGCAGTGGCAAATACAGGAGTTGGAACAGAAACTGGAAACATAATCAGCTGCCTATGTAATCCATCAAATTTCTACCACCAAATAGCAGGTCAATTAAAAGAGAAGGAAAATCCTCAAGGAATTAGATGTTTCTGTCCCGGTTTCACCGTGCCCACAACAAATGTAACTTAATAAGGTAAATTCAAAAGCTCAGTTATTTGCTGTTAAGTGATACAAAGGGCTAACGAGGAATTGAAGCAGATTTCTTTGCTATGGCAGCACGCATGGAAAATTCAAGTCAGCCTGACCTCTTTTTTTTTTTTCAGATGTAACCCAGATACCAGAATTACTGTAGCATAATAGGAATTCCTTCCAAATCCACAAGGCACTGCCTGTGCTCCTTTCACTCGTGGCGTTTGCTTTCGGAAGTCAGGACAGTGGTTCTGAGGGCTTCCAGGGAGCTAACCTTTCAGATGGTGCAGCCAAAATTTCACTCCCTTGCTTTGCATGGCATTGTGGGCAGCCTAGCCTGGGGTAAAAGGTCCAGGTCATGTTTTAAAAGTCCTGAAGACACCCAGAGTGCTCGTTGAGTAAACGGCAGAGGTAAAGACCTTTGCTTGGATCAGGATGCAAGAGGGATATGCACTTGGTTTTAATACTGGCTCATTTCACTCTTGGCGTTTGCTTTCGGAAGTCAGGACAGTGGTTCTGAGGGCTTCCAGGGAGCTAACCTTTCAGATGGTGCAGCCAAAATTTCACTCCCTTGCTTTGCATGGCATTGTGGGCAGCCTAGCCTGGGGTAAAAGGTCCAGGTCATGTTTTAAAAGTCCTGAAGACACCCAGAGTGCTCGGGCAGAGGCAAAGACCTTTGCTTGGATCAGGATGCGAGAGGGATATGCACTTGGTCTTAATACTGATATATTTACTAACCTCAGGCAAATTTTTGTGCAGATGACCCTGGAGAGACTCGTGCCCTGGGGCTATGCACTCTCCTGACTGCTGGAAGATAGTTAATTTGATCAGCACAGAAGCCTGTTGATGGTCCCTGGGATGGCCAGGTGACGTTTCCATTCTCCTGAGCCTTTCACAGATACATCTGCTTTGGTGTCCCATGCCCCTGGACCTTGAAAACCTCTGAAAAACACCTAAGAAAATTCATTTCCTAGATGATCTAAGTTACACAGCTGGATCAGCTGGTTCTTTTGCTGTTGAAAGTGATAGGCTTCAGTGTGATTAGACACAGAGAACGTTACACCAGGGACATAAGTGATGAGAAACGCTCTAAAAGTAATTACAGGCTAATTGGATTGCTGGTGATACTTGATAATAATGATAAAATGGATACAACAATTAAAATTCCACAAAAGCCATTCATAGACAGAAAAGTTTGATATTTGCTTCTTGAGTGATCGCGTTTCTTAACTATGTGACAGTCCTCCAGGAGCTGTGCCCATCATGTAGGTACGGCAAATATCCCGTGCAGATGTCTCACCACGAGTGTGAGGCATAAGAAGAGCTTCATATCTTCAAGACTTGTTTTCTTTTCTTTTCAGGATGTCCTTTCAGTTCAGGCACATCTGTGCTGCATTAGTTTTTCCCTGTCCTGCTTTATCTGGGACAGCACTGCCAAAAAAGTTTGCCCGATTTTTAGCTTCTCATTAAGGTTGAGCCCTGGCTTTAGCTGTGCGAGGAGGGTTCGTGGCTGCCCAGCAGTGTGCTAGCAAGGGAATGAAGTCTCCAATTTACAGTCTGCTATATGTGTGCAATTACCCAGACCACCAACGGTGAGAGAGAAAATATTAATCCCCAGACTTTTGTTGGTCCCTGTTTAAAATGGTCACATGCCTTTCCCAGGATAAAATCCCTAGGGTTTACGTGGATCTGTTTGTGAGTTTGGAGTAATGGCAGATCTGCCAGTATCAGATGTCATCCTTAATTTACCTCTTCTCCCCTTGGCAAAAGCCATGAGTTTTAAGCCTTGTACTCCCTTTGTTGTTAATTTAGGGTTTTGGGAGACTGCAGACAGTAGCTCCATGTCCATCCAGGACAACCTGGAGTTGCCTCCTGCCAAAGGAGCAGGAGATGCTCCAACCTCTCACTGTGATTCTCATGCCAGTAGATTTCCTGGCTGTCAGCTTGTGCTGGAAAGTGGCCCAAACTGTAGATAAACCATGGTCTTTGGAGTCCATGAGGATTAAAGTGATGCTGAAGCTGGTTAGCTGCAGCTCCCCAGACAACTCTTTTTTTCATTAACAGTTTTCCAAGAGTAAATCTCAGCGGTGACACGTAAACCCTGAATGATGATGCAGCCACCCAAAGTCTTTGTGTGCATGCTATCAGAGCTCTCTAGCTTGGCCTTTATTTTTGTTTATTATAGTTGTATCTCTCTTTGATAAAGCCTCCTTAGCTGCAATTTCAGGTGCCTTAGGTCAACCTTAGTTTTTTTCAAGCCACAGTATGATTGAGTTCAAACAATGATACGGCTTCATCTTCTCTTAGTCTAATTGCCATAGTTTTCTAGTTTATTACTTTCCAAAGGCTGTGCCAAGCTTTTAAGGAAGGTAGGCAGGGGAGCCTCGTCTCCTGCACGCTGCTGGCAGGCTGCCGTGCCGGGAGGAATATTGCTGGCTGCTCCAGAAAGGGATTAACATAAAGGCATTTTTCCTGACAGTTAATTTTACATATCACAGTCCTCGTGACTGGAGAGAGGCAGGGACAAGGAGGTGGATTAAAAAAAACCTCCTTCCATTTATTACGTGGGTATAAAAACATTTCAAGTAATGGATAAAATCCTAAAGCTGTAAATCCAGAGCTCAAAACCTAGGTGCGTAATGTGACAGAGAACAATTTAAATCTCTTTGTGAGAGGTGAGATGTTTGGGCTTCATTTCACAGCGTGATTTTCATTAACCTTCCTTTTAAGAGTAGAGATTATGAGAAGCTGGGTTCTCTACCTCCTGACAGTGATTTATGGTGAGATTGTCAAACTCCAGCACCACTGATAGAAGAAAAATGTAATTTGCTGCCACACAATGGCAAGACCCCTTGAAATGCCCAGAAAGAGGTGGTGTTTCTGGAGGCTTTGACCAGCTTGAATTTGGTCTGGTGGTGGCAAATCTTGGGCTAGAATCCCAAGGGGCTTTCTGTCTTCCTCTGTCGTTGTATCTGTGTTTTTCAGAGAGGAAGATAAGCAGATTGTTCATTTGTTTTGCTCCAAAATCAGTTTGATATGAGGGTAGTGGATCTGGCCTCTCCTTCCCAAGTGCTCACTGATTCGTTATCTGTTTTGTGTTAAAAAAAATTTTTCCACTATGCTGGTATAGATCAGGGGTACTGTTTTGCTTCTGTAAAGACGTGGCAATGTGCCAGAATGTAGTTGGTTTTTTTTTCCTTCTTGTTTATCATTTTTTTTTCCATTAAAAAAACCATTTTGAGCACTGCAATCCTTGATAGGGAAGACGATGGAGAGCCACTGGGCTATGGGCTCTCCTTCACTGTGGAAGCAAATTCCTGGTCTGAGATGGTTGGGGCATGAAGGACCGTCTCAGCCCTGCTTTTGCCACCCCTCCCTGGTTTTGCACAGTCTTTCCTGCTCTCTAATCTCTCCGTTGTGTTTCCTTCACAGATTATAACAGGAGAGCTCTACCGCATCCACTACCTGAAGGAGAAGTCTCACTCCTTTATCCAGAACCCCTACGTGGCTGCTCTCTACAAGCAAGTGGGCTGCTTCGTTTTTGGCTGTGCCATCAGCCAGTCCTTCACAGACATTGCCAAAGTGTCCGTCGGGCGCTTGCGGCCCCATTTCCTGGAGGTTTGTGATTTGGATTTCTCCACCATCAACTGCGCAAAGGGAGTTTACATCCAAAACTACACCTGCAGGGGAAGCGACAGCAAGGTCCAGGAAGCCAGGTGAGAGCCCGTGGTGTCAAAGAGATGGGTCACCACCACCAAAGTGATGTCTCGTGCTAAATACGTCCCATGGTTTCCCTGCCAGCAATAGATGATTCAAATGCTGGTTTCTCTCTGAAAGCTGTAATTCTCTCTGCCAGAAACGGGCCGTTTCCCTTGGGAATTGTGGGATTTGGCTGGATAATATTTCTTTTCCTTTCTCTTTACTCCTGCACTATTGTTTCCCTGAGTGGTTGCTCAATGTGGGAATTCACCGTAAGAGCTGAGCTCATGGTGAGCAGCTCGAGCTGTCCCACAAGGCAGAGAAGAGGACTTCTCCTCCAAAAAGCCTCTATGCAGGCAGGGCTCCCCTTCAAGCTCCCTTTCAAACCCATCAGATGCTCAATTTTGACACTTCCAGGGGAGCATGTCACATGCCCCAATTAAACGACCAGAGAAGTCACTCACGTCTGATTTCTTGGCTGTTTCCTGGTTATTTGAGGCGAGACGATGAGTTATTGGGCTATCCTGGAAATAACTGCTGTCCCAGGAGGAGACCAGGAAGGGACAAACAATGTGAGCATCCTGTCCATCTGTTTGCTTTCTGCCTTGTGAGCAAGTGGGGTGGATAACGGGGGTTTATAACCCAAAAGATTTGGGCTTGTGGGTCCCTCTGCTTTGACACTGTTTCACTTACAGGCAAGTCAGCGTATTATGTGTAAAACTATAATCCCAAAAATTGTAATTACTTCACCCCATCTAGTGGAAGGTGTCCCTGCACGTGGCAGGGGGGTTCAGAACTAGGTGATCTGTAAGGTGCCTTCCAACACAACCCATTCTATCATTCTGTGGTTATAGTGGCTGGTTCTTAGCATTTGCTTTGTTTTGCAGGAAATCCTTCTTCTCCGGGCATGCATCCTTCTCCCTCTACACCATGCTGTATTTGGTGGTAAGTAACCTCAGTCTTGCTCAAGATGGAGCCAATTGATCCCCTGTCCCCCTTTCCCGTGGCACTGATTCACATTTGGTGGCAGTAACTGCACGATGAGTGTCTGAGATAGGGGATGGGTTGAAAAAAAAAAGAGCCTGACCAAGCCGGTGGTGGAAAAGTCCACTCCCAGCCCCCGTGGTGTTATTTGGCATGGAGACTCCCGAGATGTTAGCCGAGCTGTGCAGCTTTGACACGTAGCCAAGGCTGCCATGAAACCCAAATCCTGCTAAATCTCTGAACGACCTGTGCCATTTTGCTCACCCCACGGCGTGGTTTCCACCGGGGAGGCTTGGCGGGGAGCCGAACAGTCGCCTCGCTGGGGTGGAAAGGATGCATCACTGCAGCTCTGTTCCGGGGTGAAAGCTCCTTCCCAAAAGTGCAGGTGGAGCAGCCTGTACCCGCCTGGATCCGGAGCTGGAGGGCTGGGACTTGTTTTTCTTTGTCAGTGAGAAATGGCTCTACCCTTCCTGCGCCGGGGCTGGGGCCGGGGCGGCTGCCAAGGTGCTTCCTGCCGGGGCTGCGGGAGGCATGCCACCCACACCCAGAGTTTTGGGGGGATCAGGGCAGTGATTTCCAATTCCTGACTATGATTTTTTAAAAATTTATTATTTATTTTTTTTTAAATCGGGGGGGGGAAAGGTTTTGGAGCCCTGTCAAGATTTCCTCTCCACCTCCTGTAAGCTCAGCCTAGCAAGCCAAGAAACAGTGTGGCAGTGATAAAAATATTTAATGTGAGCTTTTATCTGTGAGCTCTGCTCCCCCCTCATCCCTTTACTATACCCTCTGAAAAGATAAGTGATAAGATATGATATAATGTAAGATAAAAACAGCTCCCTCCTGCCTTCTCAGCCCTGGATCCCCTATCCCTGTGAGCAATTTCTGTAATTTAATTAACAAACTTCCCAGACTGTTGTGGGCAGTGTATTAAATTCCTTTAGCTTTCCTCCCCTAATTTTTTTTTCTTCTCAGAAAACTTCTGAATTTCTTCAAGTAAACATTTTGGCCTTTTCCTCACAGTCATGTTACAATACAGAGCCAGCCTGGCAGTGCTTTGCAGGAGGCTCAGCGCTCTGCTGCTGCTGTTGTGGCAAAACTTTCCAAGCCCTGTTTGGAAACCATCCCTCACAGTAGCATTTATTTCTGAGGAAACTTTCAGGCTGTCAGAGAAGTCAGCCCTGAGATGCTTTTGAGCCTGGCATCCAGAAACAGGAAAAAAAAAAACCAAAAAAACCAGAAATGGTGATGGCAGGAGGTGCACTGGAGACCCCAGAACAGCAGCCTGCATGCAACATTCCCATGGGGTGCATGGAAAACCTACATGGCTTTGTTTTCAAGCTCTCTTTTACACCAATAGCTGCTGCCTGATTTTCTTTTTAACTTTGCAGCAGGCTTCAAAAGTGTCATTTAGCTCCTGCATAATGCTTGAGAGCAGGAAGCTGCCTCTGATCTATCTTTGCTGCCCTTCCCTGTCTCCTTTTGGGAGCACTTGAGCTATCAGTGCTCAGCAGCCTCTGCCCCTCTCCCCCTTGACCTGGGACAACAGGCTGCTCCACTTATCCTTTTCCATGGAGGGTTTTTGACACCTGGTCCCCTTAAGAATGATTTTGGTGTTTTTCCATGTCCCCAGACTGGGATAAGGTTAGTAGTAGGCTCTGTCTGACCAGCTGCTGTTGCCTTGTGCCTTAAAAAGTCATGGGAAGAATTATATCAAGTGTTTGGCCATAATTGAAGGGGGGAAAAAAAGGCAACTTGAGACAAGACAGTGTGATGCAGTGTGTATTAGAGGCAGGGAAACTATGATCTGAAGGGTCTTTTCCAACCTAAATGATTCTATGACCCTAATTTCTGGGAGCACTCTGTTCTCCATCACTCTAGCTCCCTGGCCACTGCCAGAGCCTGAATGAGAAACCTCACAGAAAAAGGGAAGCAGAAAATCTGTCATGTTGGAGAGGCTGATAATATCCAAAGATAATTAACAAAATAGGAAAATGAGGTTCTAATAACCCAGAGCAGTTTATTTAATGCAAAATAAACCTCCCTGTCTTGCCCAGCTCAACGCACAAGTGGAGTTTTGGAAGCCTGGTTAGAAATGTGGCATCCACCATGCTAATACCTGCAGGATTTAATCAGGAAATCATCTCAATCCAAACAAAAAGGCTGTTTTCCAGTTCCTGGGAAGCGAGGGCTGTGCTGCAGCAGGTTGCTGCCAGTGCTTTGGGTATCAGGAGTTTGGCAGGAGCAGTTGCAGAACGGGGATATTTGTAGGGCTGAGCACACGCTGCAGAGGCTTGAATGCATTCCCTATTGAACAATACTTCATATTTTGAAGGATAAGTCACTTCCTGTCTTTCCTGGCATTCCCTGGCTTCACTCTTGGAACCCATTCTGATTATAGTGCTTTCAAGTTTGCCTCACCTGATGGAGACGGGTGCCGGAAAGCTTTAGTGTGTCTATTAAAAGATACTTGGATTCCAAAAGGTGCTTGGATTCCCACGCATCCCACAGGGCTTCACCTGCACCATGGGGCTAGGTTTGCCCAGGTATTTGGTGGCCAGTGGATGGGTGACCACGGCTTCCCCATCACACCATCAGTGACCTGTGGTGTCCATCAAGGAGAAGCAGTTTGGGCTCCCTGTAGGAAAACACGGATAGATGCCAAGCCCTGGAGAGCTTTAGGGGAAAGGTCCTAGGGCAGGGGGCTTACGACACAGTAAAATCTCCTGGGATTTAGTTCTCAACATTGAGACTTCAGGACTAAGTTCCTTACAGCCTTCTCGCCACCAAGAATAATCAATTAACATCAGGGCTTTGTATAAAAAAATTTAAAAGGGGAAATTACGCTCGGGTAATCCTCTTTGTCTGAATTTTCCTTGCTTTGTTCCTCCTTGGCTGAGTGAGCCTGTAATACGTATTTATAGCTGGTGGAGGAAAGGGGGGGTTTGTAACAGCTCATTCCACGTCGCCGTCTGGACCTGACCCACACCTCTTGGTTTGGGTTTGCTGGATGTGAGGAGTCTTTGCAGAGAGCAATGGGGGCTTTCTGCTCCCCTCAAGCACACGAGACCACAATGCTTATTTCTTTTTTCAGCATGAAGTTGCCTGAAATCACAGCCAACAACCACATACGGGATGCAGAAAAGCTAAATTAATATCAAAAAAGCTAAATTAATAGCAGAAAAACTAAATGAATATCCCTCAGCCATGCTGGCTGATTTGGGATGAAATGGGAGTAAAACAGGGCAGCTTGTGGGTTTAATGTGCTTTGGTGGGTGAGGCTGAAGACTTCAGAATGAGTTTTAGTGTGTTCTACTCATTTTAGATGAAAAATTAGAGATGTTGCTGGTTTTGTGTGTTTGAGGGAGTGTGAAGCTTTGCGTTGGGTTTTCTGGCCGAAGGGTGGAGGAAGTCCCAGTGCCCATGTGAAGGAAATTCTGTGGTGCTGCTGGACATGGAGTCAACTTTAGTTTTGACCTAAGTAGGTGAATAAACTGGAATTACAGCAGAGGTTAGGGCCAAGGTGTGAACTGTGTTGCTGAGCTGGTGGGGATATTCCTGAAGGGATGGGAGGATGCTGTGAGCTCAGCAAAGGCAGGGAAGAGGCAAAGAGCGTATGCCTTTGGTGCTGGGAGGTCTTTGACCTTCTCCTGTCCTTGTCCCCTGTCCATCTTGGTGCTAAAAGCTGAATTTTGCAGTTCCCCATCCTCCAGCTGGCTTTTCCCAGCCAGGGCAGCGTGTTACAGTGGGATGAGTTTGGATTTGAGAGGGTTTGGGTTCCATACTGCTTTAGGTGCCATTCTGTTTGCAGATGGGACTGGAGATAGGGTGACTTCAGGTCACACAGTCAGAAACAAGACCAGCCATTTCCCAGAAGGAAAGAGCTGTGACTAAGGGATGCGGTTGATGGAGTTGAGCCTTGTGGTGGGGAGAGTGTGAACAGGGCAGGATTTCTGGGTGCAGAAAGCCCCAGGAGCTGGAGGTGATGTTTTTAGCCCGTGTCCCCTGCCAGCTCCTCCTTGCTGGGCTTGCTCAGAGGTTGTGTGTGTGGCCGTGGGCTGCCCCCACCAGCACTGTGGAAGTCCCCTGGCAGAAGATCCATGTGACGTCCTTCAAGCCATCTGCTTTGTGGTAACTCAGCCTCTGCCAGGAGACAGTGGGTAGGAGCTCCAAAGAACTCCTCCTTGGTGATCCCATTTCATTCCATCCGCCCTTGCTCCTGTTAATGCTCCTCTTGACTTTTGCTGCCCTGTGATAGTCTGTGGTGGCACTAACCCCAGTTGTGATCCTTCATCCCTTCCCAGGAAGGGCTCCATCCAGCCCCACATCCTAACACTCTAGCAGACAGCACTTCAGATTTACTCCCAGCTTTCAAAAAAACCTTTGAAAGCAGATTTTCAGATAAATCACCAGGAATTTCCCATTTTTTACTTAGAGTGCCAATTTCTGGTTTAGGGAAGTTCTGATCCTTTCAGCCCCCAAGCTCCCCTTTCACTTTTTGACTTTCTCTTATTAACTAGGTTTTTCTTTCGTATTGAGAGCAGAGGCAAAGCTTGGAGAACCCCAAGGCTTGTGGCTAAAGTATTTAGGGGTTCCTCAGCACCCTGGTGTCTGAGCACAGTTTTCAATGTACTGCATGCTCATGATATGCCTGTGGAATATGAAAAGTGCTTTTATCCTCTTTTTTTTTATCCTTTTAACCAGCAATTTTCCCAAAACTTCTATTGCAGCAGTAAAAGGAGCTCAGCTGAGATCCTTGTGCTGATAAGTGTGGTGTCTTTTCGAGGGCCAAACAGAGCTGTGATTTGGAAGGAGTGGAGTAGTAGGCAGAAAAGTTCATTTTTTAATCACTTCAGCCCCCAAAGTGCCTGCTTTGTGTGTTCAAGCTCAGAGTTAGCTTTTTGTTGCTACTATTGAATTGCTACTTTTCTTCCTCACCTATAGATGACCTTCCAACCCAAACCATCCTGTGGTTCTATTTAGTCTGAGCTTGTGGGATGGAATGAATTGAGGGGGTGACAGAGCTGTGCAAAAGGGGCAAATCTCAGCTTACCCAGCAGCAAATTCCTTTCTTAAGGGGTTTGGCATGACAGGGTCTCAAGACTAAAGTAAGATGTTAGGTTTCAAGTCTTCCTGGTAGAACTAAGAGTAGTAGTTTATAAGATACAACAATCAGAACCCTTCCAGTATCTAAAGGGGCCTACAAGAAAGCTGGGGAGGGACTTCTTACAGAGGCTTGTAGTGATAGGACAAGGGCTCAGACTGGAACAGGGTAGACTTAGGTTAGAAATTAGGAAGATGTTCTTCACTATGAGGGTTGTAAGACATTGAAGCAGGTTGCCCAGAGAAGTTGTGGATGCTTCATCACTGGAAGTGTTCAAGGCAGGGATGGATGGGGCTTTGAGCAACCTGGTCTAGTGGGAGGTGTCCGTGCTCATGGCAGAGGGGTTGGAACTAGATGATCTTTAAGGTTCCTTCCAACCCAAACTATTCTATGATAAATTTGCTCTGCAACAACACACTTGAACCTGAGTTTTGTGCTGTCACATGAACTGGGCTCAGACTCTGGAACGTAAAAATAATCTTGAGCCTAAACCATGTCAATAGAATCATACTTTTATGTCTTTTGTGTGCTTTAAAATATTACTCTCCACAGATGCTGGTTTTTTTTGAGGGACATTTTCTCTATACTGAAATGCTGTATTTAAAGATATCAGGGACCCCAGCTCTACCACCACCTTCCCTGAACACTTCCCAGGAGTATCCTGCCTGCAGAGTTTATGTTCAGTGACAGACCACCGGGTGCCCAAATACCATGGCAGTGAAAATTCAGCCAGCCTAAGCATTGCCAGCCAAAAATGCAGTTCCCTGCTAATGAAGCCCATAGGTATTCTCTTGCAGGATGAAGTGCCTGCTGCTAAATCACTGCAAGTAACTGAGCAGGATGAGGTTGTGCTTTTGTACAGCTCCAGCTTTCCAGCTCAGCAGGGGCTGCATTTTACCAAGGAAGTGGGAAAGCACCTCCTTGTTCATGGTGGGCTTTTTTTGGTTTTGGGGTATTTTTTTAGGTCTTTCTAGGCAGAACACGCCTCCTAATTATGATATATTGATTGTTGACTCATTTTTCTCCTGAGCATAGAAATTATCAACGCAAACCAGACCATTCACTGGGCTACAAGAGGGTGGGTTTGCTATGGGGACCTGGAGTTGTGACTTGTCCTGCACACATGTTGCATGGTGTGGGGTGTGTGCCACGGTGTCGTGGCTCCGTTCCCAGGCTCGGGTTGGTTTGCAGATATATTCCCCAGAATCATAATGTGTGCCAAGCTTTTTTGGTACTGCTCTCTTCCATGTTAATTGGCTAACAATTTGGATAATTTGGAGCATCTGCTCCATTCAAAGGACATGATGTTTCATTTCCTCTAAAGAGCTCCGTGTGCGTTCGTTCCAAAAAGGGCTAAATGTAATATTTATGCAACAGCCAAACATCCTAAATTGGCCGAAATGATGCTTCCCTCTTATCAGCTTTCCAATTAATTCTGCTTTTATAGGTAAATGGTGTAATTAAGTTATTTGTGGTTTCAGGGAGCCCGGCAAGAGCTTCGTTCCCTTTTAGATCAAGGCGGTGTAAACTGCTCAGAGTGTGTAAAAGGGATCGTAAATGGGTATTAAACCCTTCTCCAAGCCTCTGATGTTGCACAGTCCCACGGAGCACGCTGGCTCTGACTTCCAGCACTTCCTTTAAGGAACAAGCAGAAAACACTGGCTGCGGCTGAGCCCACAGGGAGGGGATTCGAGCTGTGGGAGCCGAGCAGCATTTTCCAGGCGCTTTTGCACTCTTGAAGCCACGGAGTGCCTCTCTCCTCCCCAAACCTGAAGGCTGCTGCGGTGTCCCCCCTTCCCTCAGCCTTCCTCCCCACGCCGCGCTCCTCCGTGGGCAGCGGGCTGCCCTTTTCCTGCCCTTTTCCTGCCCTCTCTTCCCACCCAGCTTCCCGGTTCCCACAGGAACCAGCCCTGCCCGCCAGGCGAAACGGAAACGAGCCCGAGATAGTCACGGGGGGAGACGCACGACGTCCGTTTGACGTCACCTCACCTTCGTCTCCTTGGCTCGATCCTGGGCCTGGCTTTTCCCACCCTGGATGGGAGGCACTTCCCGTGCCCTGTGGGGTGGTGGCTGCTCCCTGCACCCCTGGGAAGCTCCACGGTGAGGTTCGGTGCCATTTTGCATCTAAAATTGGCCATCTCCGATGCATTTGGCACCCGCATTGTCAGCGGTTGTGGCTGTGTCTGGAAATCATAGAATCATAGAATCATAGGGGTTGGAAGGGACCTCGAAAGATCATCTAGTCCAACCCCCCTGCCAGAGCAGGATCACCTAGAGTACATCACACAGGAAGGCGTCCAGGCGGGTTTTGAATGACTCCAGTGAAGGAGACTCCACAACCTCTCGGGGCAGCCTGTTCCAGTGTTCCGGCACCCTCACAGGAAAAAAATTTTTCCTGATATTCACCTTGAACCTCCTATGCTCCAATTTGCACCCATTACCCCTTGTCCTATCATAGGTCATCACTGAAAAAAGCTTAATTCCATCTTCCTGACACTCACCCTTTACATATTTGTAAACATTGATGAGGTCACCCCTCAGTCTCCTTTTCTCCAGGCTAAAGAGACCCAGCTCCCTCAGCCTTTCCTCATAAGGGAGATGCTCCACTCCCCTAATCATCTTTGTAGCCCTATCTGCTGGCTCTGGAGGTGTAACACGCTGCGTTGGTTCCTGGTTTTCCTCTGAGAGATGCCCCAAATCTAGGACCTTCCTTCTGTTCTGTATGAAATAGTGGTGAGGAGGGATTTCCTTAGGTGGCCTAACAGGGTGTTGTGTGGAAGCTGAGGTGGGGCTGTAGTGTAGGCTGGAATGCAAAGGGGTCCCTAGCCCCTTCTCCTGGCTCTCAAAGGAAGGGTTGTACCCATCCACCTCTACCTGCGTCACCTCCATGGGTTAAAATCCCTCCAGCTCCATTCCCCTCTGTGTGATGGAGGTCACACACCTGCAGTGAGCATCTTTCTTTGACAACACCCCCTCCCTGAGCCACAGGGCTGCAGGTGCCCCACAGCCCAGCCCCATCGAGCTGGTTGCTGCCACGCGTGCCTGTTTTGGGCACAGCTCCTCCTTTGCTGCCCTGGAATTAACGCAACCTTCTTGTCTTCCTCTCTTCCTTGCAGTTTTATCTGCAGGCCAGATTCACGTGGAAGGGAGCCCGCCTGCTCAGGCCCCTGCTGCAGTTCACCCTCATCATGATGGCATTTTACACCGGCCTGTCCCGCGTGTCGGACCACAAGCACCACCCCACCGACGTGCTGGCGGGCTTTGCACAGGGAGCCCTGGTGGCTTACTGTGTGGTGAGTACAGCCAACCTTCTGTGGAATAGCAGTGGGGATCCTGGGGGAACAGTGGGAACCAGCCCATGCTGATGTGAGCTCATGGAACCATCCCGTCACAGCCTGGGATGTGCTCTGGGGACTTGGTCTGGTGTCCTCCAGGTGGAACATGGCTCACGTGGAGCATCCTACCAGCCTGACAATGGGCACCCAGCAAAGGAGGGTGAGCCTGCTGGCACTTTGCCCTCCCTGTGAGCAAACACTGCTGCTATGCTGGAGGGAAGAAGTAATTCCTCTTCTCTCCCACCCAGATGAACTCCGTATTCAGCAAAAAATGCAGCAACTGAGGGGTTTCCCCATTAGGCTTGATCTCCTGGGTAAAGAGCTCCTTCACCCAAGCAGCTCAGGGTGCTGGAAAGTCATTCAAACAAGGGAGAGTATTTCCCTCTAGGCCAGCAGCATTTGCTTTTCCAGGGTAAGGAGCATGGACTCATTTCAAGCCTTTCCTCCATGACCCAAGTGGGGAGCCTGGGTTGGTTGGGGTGATGGCTTTTCCCTGCACAATTCAGCCCAAAGCCATCCTGTGGGGAGCTGGTGCCTGTCCAGCAAGGTGAGGCAGGGTGCCTCGTTTTGAGGTGGGGGGGTTGTAATGCAGCGAAAGGACTCGTGAGAAAATGTCCAACAAAAAGCCATGCCTGCTTGTCATCGGCTGCTGGGCTCGTTCTCATGCAGTTTGCTTTCCAAAGGGTGACCTGATTGCACAGCCCCATGACTCCAAGTGACACATGTAGAGGTTTAGAGTAGGCAGGGTGGGGGACACCGGGTCGAGTGCCTGCCTCGCTTAGAAACAAAGGGGCTAGGGGTTATGATTCTTCCTGTGCCTGTACCAAGGCCTGCAAGCAAGATTTTAACAGCTTACCACTGTCTTGGGGCGTTTATTTATTAATTTTCACTGATCTAAAAGTAAAACAGCCCTGGAGGCAAGAAATAGAGTTTGCTAATGTTATATTTTTGCAAGGAGAGAAAATAGATTATTTACGTACTTTCCACTCCTTGACAATATTCCAGAGCCAAGACAGAAATGTCATTGTCGAGAAGTTTTTATGAAGGATTATTAACTCTCTGAGCAGTAGTTGTTGAGTTTTGCCATCGCCTGATGCCAATGTCCCCTGTGGGGCCAGGGGGGAAACTGTAGACATGTGTGTGTGCAGACACGTGCTGCTGCTACTGCAAAGCCTGCCCACAGCACCAGCCTTACAGGGCCATTTGTATCGTGGCTTTTTGCTGAGACACCAAGTGCACGTCGCCAGGCAGCTTTCCAAGAGGATATTTACCTCTCTGGGTGCCTTTCTGCTAGAGAGGTGGGATAACAGCAATACAGAGAGAGGGAGCAGGGATCCATCCCTGGATCCAGGCAGCGGTTTCCGA